>NW_017891723.1:0-13715 GCF_001540865.1 Ananas comosus | reverse complement strand
TTTGGTGGGCGTCGTCTTACAGTGTTCCGACCTATGGTTCGAATCCCGAAATTGTAGTTTTTATGTGCGCTAAGGTCACTAAGAGAAAAAATCTGGAAAAGCTCAGGACACAGTCCAAACACTCGAACCTCGCAATTTGCAAAGGTCCAGTGTGTTACATCCACCTTGCTCCACTTGGATTTGATCTCCGTTTTAGATGGATTTTTGGTGGATTAATCCTTTTCCTTTTCTCTTTTATGCTTTTCCACCATTGATGGAGCTAGAAGCTTGGATTTGAGGCTTGGTGGAGGAGAGATCTTTGGACTTTGAAGGTTTAGAGCTTGGATTAGAGCTTTTTAGAGGTAAATGACTTGTTCTTTTCTCTAAATTCCTAGCTTTAATGATGTTTTTGGAATGAAACCCTAGAATGATGTTTTAGGGCTTAAATTGGGCATTTTGAAACTAGGGCTTTTGAAGCTAGATTAAGTGGATTAGAGGCTTCCATTAGGTTGGATTTGAAGGGTTTTCACTCTCATTTGGAGATTGAGAGAAGATCTCACCTCACAAGGTGAGTTTTGCCCCTTTTCTTGTATTGGTTAATGTTTAACCTAGGAGTTGTTCACCCGATGGTTGTAACTCTTCGTTTCACATCCTTAGGGTACTAGGAGACTAGAGGACACCCTCGTGGGAGCGAACGAGGAGTTTCGTTGTCATCGGTGGGTTTGGCTTCGTGGAAATAGGGCGAAATGGCCCCTATGTCTTTCTCTTTGTTGTAAAATATTTTTAAATTCATTTCTATGCTAAATGAAATTTATATGAATTTTAGAGCACTTAAAATGCATGCCTTGTGTATTTTGAAAATTTCACTATATAATAGAGCTATATGAGTAGAATGCATGCATATGGAAAAAGTGTTTAATTGCAAATGAAAAACACATCACTTATGAGGATTATGACTTGGAACATGTATTTTGGAACGTAGTTGCCATGTTTTGACATAGAGAACAAAAGTGTCATTAAGAGGCACTTGGAACTAGCCAACTGTTAAACTGCAACATAGAGACATATTGATAGGCCACTACGTATCTGCTATATTCCATGTTAGAGACATGATGATATAGAGATAGGCCATTGAGATACTTGATATATTCCATGTTGTTAGACATTAGGACTTGGTACTTGAGACGGATCATTGCTTGCTTGCCATTTGTGCTCATTCGCACATGCTTGTGAGGGTCGCTCCCTACAAGCCGGCACTCCGGAGATAGCCTTCGCGACATATGCTCGCGCGTGCGGGATTGGGCGCCGAAGTGGATTGCCGTGGGGGAGGCTCATCCCTAGAGTGGGGATGTTGACTACCACGGGGCCATTAGGCACGGCGCAGGCCAGACAGCCTTCGGGTGGGTCTTATATGATTGGGACTTGGTGACAGAACATGCTATGTGAACTTTATAACTGTTAAAGTGGACTTGGACTAGAATAGTAAACAATGACATCTTTACTATTACATTGTGGACTTTGGGTAGTTGCATAATCATGCTTTATATGTTGGGTGTTCATGTGCATATAGCTAGTAGTTGCTTCCTTACTTATGTAAATTATGCTAAGTAGAGGTATCATGATTATTGGGTACTCGTTTATTTATTTACTTACAGCGCATTTATCGCTTTTGTTATAATGTACACTGACCCTTTTTCTATAGTTTCGGGCCTAGTGGTGCATTTCACTGAAGTCAGTAATTGCCCACTGGGAACTATTATTTAATAGTTCTCACGCCCCTGTTTCTATGTTTCCTTTTCAGAGCCTTCGGCACCGGCGGAGGCACGGGATCGCGGCAAGGGTGTCGCGTAGCTAGTTCTCGGAGAGTTCTTTTGCGCTAGGTGGTTACTCCTTCATTTTTATATTTTGTGAGAGGGAGAGGTTTTGTACCATGTATAGAGAGACCACCTTATACTCCTTTTAGCACTTGTTATGGGATCCCTATTGTACTTACTTTATGTTGTTTTTTAGTGGACTTTCAGCTTTATGTCCTCTCCTTGTTATAGAACTAGTTATACAATGCTCTGATATCACTAGATCTCCTGTATTATTGTTTTATCTAGCGAAATTTTTGTAGACGCCTTATATGTTTTAGACGTATGGCGGGTCTGGACACGCGCCGGGTAGGCTTCCGCTGAGCCCCAGGGCGTGACACTTACCCACTGGGAACTATTGTTTAATAGTTCTCACACCCTCTTTGTTGTTGTTTTTATAGAGCCTTCCACAGCGAGAAAGGCTAGGGTTCCTGGCGAGGGGTCAGCGGCTAGCTAGAGCCTTTTTGGACGTGTATTAGATCACCTCCAGCAGTTTATATAGTTTAGTACAGAGATGTATAAGAAGTTTTTGTAAAGTACACTTTGTTCTTATTCACTGTATTAAGGTTTTGGGTTGTATAAGTTTAAACTTAAAAGTCGTGCTCTGATTACCTGGTTAGAATTATATGCTTTTACTATATGGTTGTAGACGCCTTGTGTATACTTGAATTGTGATGTACACGGCGGGTCTGTGCACGCGACTGGTGAGCTTCCGCTGAAATATTTCTCTCATTTCCCTCCCTCACACCCTCTCATATCTCTCTTTCTCTCTCTAGAAGGCAAGGAGAACAGGAGGAGAAGAAAGTGAAGAAGAAGGAGAAAAAGGTGGAGAGGAAGAAGAAGGAGTGAAGCAACTCCCTCTCCTTCACCTCTAGCTCAAGAAAGGAAAGCTTGTGAGGTAAGCTTTGATCCTCACTCATGGTAGAACCCTAGAATGGGTTTTGAATGACCTAAAGATGGTTTTAATGGAGCCCCTAGAAGATTTAAAGCTTTCTTTTGCTTCCCTAAGAGTTCAAAACTAGGGTTTTGATATATGTGGAGCTAGGGCACCCAAATTGGGGCTTTTGCTTGTGAGGGTTCTAAAGTTAGATTGACCCTCTAGAAATCTAATTGGGGGTATTTCCGACGCGTTGGTGCGCTCAGTTTAACGTCACGAAAAGCCTATACAAAGTTATAAGCAAAAAGGCCTAATTTGGCTTCGTTTTGCCGCAGGTAGCAAACTAGGTGACTAAAAATCCCAAGAAAATCACCGTAGCACCCTAGTAAGCCTACAAGGTGGGTGGTGCTTTCCAAACTTGTTGAAATTTCTTTTATGTCTAATGTGTCACTTTCTTGAGCATATGAGCAAATATTCGTGCACACATTGTAGGGTAAATGAGATGATGTTCATGTGAATGTTTGCATGTTGAGAGTACAATTTGCATTATGAGATCGTTGAGAACCTAAGAACCCTATATATGCATGAGATGTAACATGAGAACCTAGTTGTGGTAAAGGAACAAAGGTAACACTATGACATGTAGATCGAGTGGCATTAGTAAATGCATAGATAAAAGATAGAGTTAACAACAAGTGTGGCAACAAAGAATAAAAGCTAGAGTTAGCAACAAGTGTGGCATCAAAGAATAAAAGCTAGAGTTAGCAACAAGTGTGGCTAAAGAACACTAGAGTTAGTGAAATGACATGATTGGGAACAAAGAATGCAAAGAACATGAGATGGAGACGCAATGACATACAACCTTAGACCTAAGGGTCATTTGTGCATAATTTTCTTATGGTAAAGGAACGGATTGAACTTGACATCCTTAGAGTTAAGGATTAGATCATACTCGCTATAAGTCCTTGCTCGAGGGTGGTCGCTCCCCCTCGGGCGATGCGCTCCGGAGTTTGCATCACTGGGTTGGTGCTGTTCCCCAGAGGACGGTCCCAACGGGAGGAAGCTGAGGGCCCGTTAAATGAGATTTTGAGTTGGTGAGTTATGGAACCCCGCGGGAGGAAGCTGAGAGCCCAACGGGTTAGCCAAGAGATTGGGTAAAAGAAAAGTGTTGGTTGAGGCGAAACTCACGGGTTAGCCTGAGATTGAACGAAAGATCAAAGAACTTGCATTCTTCATGAGTTTTACATTGAGCATCCTTATTGACAGCTTTGTTCAGGCATATTAGTTGCATTGTATAGTTGGTTACTTATCTGCTTTCTTTCTATTATGCCTGAGTTAGACCTGGTGGGAAAGTTGGTGAGACTAGGGCCGAACCCACTGGGAACTTCATTGTAATTCTCACCCCACTATTTTCACAGAGCCGGGACCGAGTGAGCCAGCAAGCGACCGCGGTAAAGGTATCGCGCCGTATACAGTGACTACCAAAGTCGGGCTTTACATTTTGTTAGTAGCATACCTTATATCGTCTTTTGTATTCGATGATTTGAGATGTTAAAGAAAAGAATGTAATGTGTTATTATGAGCAAATGTGATGTAAAAAGAAAATTATGAAAAGCAATGTCACGCCCCGGGCCCCACCTATTTGGCCGAGTTCGGGCGCGTCGACAGACCGCCGAACGGACAGAGTTTCCCCTGTACGTCCTAGGCGTCGCAATTAATACAATGAACATTACAAGGGTTCCAACCAGGAACAGATATCAATCATGATTGCATAAGAAAAGTATCACAACATAACACATCCTATGTTATTACAAGCATTCACATTCAAACATTTTACATTTTTCATTACATACAACCTCCGAATGCAATTAAGTTATTACAATTAATATTACAGGTTTGATACATTGTTTTCTTTTCATTTTCCTCTACCCCTAGGCTATGCCGACTCGGGGTACCGCTATCTCTGGTCTCTGGGGTAGGGCGCTATCTATGGAGCTACGCCCTTGCCTCGCGCCGCCGCGCCGCTCACGTGCGAACCTGTAACACCCCAAAACAACGTGGGGTGAGAACCAACTCCATGGTTCCCAGTGGGTACGGCCACCCAAGGGAGGAGCTCGACCAATAGGTCCAAGGAGGCAACTGCAGGTTAGTTTAATAAACAGATAGATAGATATTTGACTATGCAATTAATAAAACCATACCTTGCCTCGCAAATGCAATATGAACATTATGCAACTATGCAACTGCATAAACAACTAGTAGATATGTTAGTTCTACATTTACTTTGCTACTTTAGCTCATTTCATTCAATTGTAAGGTTTCTATTACCTTATGTTCTCAACTCAAGTTCAACTTGCTTCTAAGGTCTCTATTACCTCAGGTTCTTGCCTCAATCACTAGCTTATAAGGTTTCCATTAACCTAATCAAGCTAACCACCCGACTCGGCCTCGAGTCAATCATCCGCGGATAGTCCGCGCACTGGCTGCACCTCAGCCTGGCTGCCGTCGCAGCCTACCGCAGATCTGACTTAACCATCTGGCGGCGAACTCATCGCTCTCACCCAACAACAACTCAAGTCATGACTTAGCCATCTGGCGGCGAACTCATCGCACCTCACCCAACAATGGTTCAAGTCATAACTTAGTCATCTGGCAGCGACCACATCGCTCTCACCCAACAATGGTTCAAGTCAATCTAGGCGGCATCATCCGATAAGCTAATGGGCGAGGAGAACCACACATACCCAATTCCAGCTTATTCTCATGGCATCCCGGGCGAGGAGAACCACACATACCCGTTGAATCACTGCCAGGCGAGGAGAACCACACATACCTGCAGTTAGGATTCGCTTGCCATCTCTTTTACCACAATTTCCACCGCTCCATGTGCGGCCACATCACTAGGGATTCCGGAATCCACTTCATATCGCTCAAGGGTTGGTTTCAAACCCTATAGTATTGACCTATCTAGGTCCAATGTCCTTTTCACCCTAGGTCCAATTGACTCTAGGTTCAACGTCTCTATCACATAACCTAGGTTTACTTAACTCTAGGTTCAATCCATAACCTATGTCCTTTAACACTAGGTTAGATGCCACTCATGATTCATCCTAGGTTTAACAACACTAGGTTCATTGTCATTCATGTCCAACCTATATTTTATACACTAGGTTAGATGCCACTTGACCTATGTTCAATAACACTAGGTTCATTGTCATTCATGTCCAACCTATATTTTATACACTAGGTTAGATGCCACTCGATCTAGTTCACATGACTCTAGATTCATTCACAACCTATGTTCTTTAACACTAGGTTAGATGCCACTCGATCTAGTTCGACATCCTAGTTGTCTAATCGAGCATTCTCTAGTTCACATGCATAGATAATCTCGCGATGCTAATCATGTATTCTATGATCTCTATATCATTTTACATGCACCTACTTAGCATTTTACATTATATTATCCACATGCATTATTTACATCAACTACGTACATCATCCACATGCTTATTTACATTTACATGCATCACCTACATGCCTCGTTTAGTATTTATATGCATCAATATAGATTCTTAATTTTCTTAGACATAAGGGCGACCTAGTCGCTTCGGTAAGCACAACCCACCTTAACTTACTCTCCGATTGCTTGTAGTCACTTGCAATCGGCCGCCCGCGACACCCGCGATCCGGTTTGGCTCGAACTCTCGCGCGACCACCCAAACGATCTCTGATTTGCGATCCAAAAATTAAAGGTCTTCGGTTATATGCCATGGTGCTTCAAACCCGTTTTCACGATTTTACGACGTTGCCTCGGCCCTCCAGGCGGAAACGAAGCCTAAACGTGTGTTTCTTTAATAACTTTGTAACGGCTCGTCGGATTGCCGATCCGTCTTCGCCAACGCGTTTCGTTACCTAGCAATTAGGTTTACGAAGGGTCAAATTAGATCAAACCCTCATATTTCACAAACTAGCATTTTGAACCCTAGGTTTACAACTAGATAAAAATCCACCAAATCCCTTCATGAATCAAGCATCATTCATCTAGATAGCATGCTAGGATTCCTCTAAATCCATTCTTGAAGCTTAAAACCACATATTTAGAGATCTACCATGAGAGGGCTCAAAAAGCTCACCTCAAAACTTGCTTCAAACCATGGAGAAAATGGAGAAGATGAAGGTGATTCACTTCCAAACTTCAATCTCCACCAATTTCTTTAATTTTGGGAGAGATTTAGAGAGAGAAATGGAAGTTCTTTCTCTCCCTTCCATGCATGCGTGTGTGTGTGTCGCATGCGGTTTGGGGCTGCTGCGTCTGAGGGAGGAGAAGAAGAAAAGGGTTGAGTCCCATTTTACCATTTTGCCCCTCAACTATACACTATTCACTACGGGCAGCCTGAAATCTGATAAATTTCGTTGGAGCCCTTTCGGATGTCCGTTTTCTCTCAAATTTGACAGACAAGCTCAGTTTAACGTACTGAGCAAGAATATATTTTAAGTTTTCAGTTTTGACCCCGTTTGGTCACTGAAAACTGTGCCGAACTGTAATCTTTATCAGATAACCTCGGTTTGTATTTTCTCACTCTAGGGTTTTTCAAAGAAAATATGAATACAATTAAATCTAGCCTCATAAATATTTCTGACATCTCGCCAATATTTCATAATTTTCTGACGACTGTGCATTTTCTGCTATTTATCTCGGCCTTCTTACAGAAAATTCTAATCTTCTGTTTTCCAGCTTCGACGATTTCAGCAACAGGATCTCCAACTATATTTCACTTCTCTAAATCGAATAAAATAGTATTCTCATACTATTTTTATTTATTTTCAATTTTTATATTAAAATTCGGTTGTTACGTTCCAGCACGCAACGCAACCTCACCGGAACCATTATTAATATCACCGTAACTATAGTTTTTTTTAAGAAGTCGTGTACCTTTACAGAATGTAAAGTTCATGAATGTAAATGTTTAAAGTAATCATTCTAGTGTTTATATTGTTAGTTTCCTTTCCTTTCACTCATGGCATATTCTGTACATTACAGATTTTTGGTATAAAAATAAAAACTAAATAAAAATAGTGTGAAAAACTATTTTTATTGGTTTATAGCAGTAAAACATAAGTCAGAAGTGAATTGTGCCTGAAATCGGAATTAACACGAAGATTTTAGGCAATTTTCTGTGAAACGGGCAGATAATTTAGCATAAAATGTACAGTCTAGAAAATTATGAAAAATTGGCAAGAGATGATCAGAAATATTTTTATAGGCTAGATTTAAAGGTTATATTTTTCTGACACTCGCATAGAGTGAGAAATAAATCGAAAGTTATCTGATAAAAGATTGGGCAGTCGTAAAGTTTTCCATGACCAACGGGGTCGAAACTAACCATGTTATCGTCAGGTGCATTGTTAAGTTAAGTAAAACCAGAACATGATGTCAAAGTTTTGAGCTCAACGGACATTTCAGAGTCCGGCGAACAGTTATCAGATTTTAGATTGCCTGGATGAATAGTGTTTGAGGTGTTGATATATAAGAATGATTCATGTTTTCTTACCTCAGCAGCCGACGCCCCACCACCAGTGCGTTCAGGTGTGGGGAGAGAAAACCTTTATTTATCTCTCTAAGATTTCTTCTTTATCTCTCCAAATCTCTCTCTAATAATTTTTAGAGGTTGGTGAGACGAGCTTGCGAACACATTAGGGCCGACGGATCGACTTTTGTGCGCCGCCCCCTTGGAGCGGCGTATTTTCTCGCGGTTCAAGCCCCCCCGTTGAGAGTAGACTTATTGGGATTTTGGCTTAATCCTTAGTTCTAATGATTTTCTAATAAGTCCTCTAAACATGCGATTTGACATTGCTCATTAATTTGGGATTATTTGAGATTAATTCATGTTAGGCTTAGAAAATGGGTTTTGAAAAATGAAGGGTTTGATCTCATTGACCCTTGTAAACTAATTGCTAGTACTGAAGCGTTGGGCGAAGACGGTTTCGGGCAATCCGACGAGCGCTTTACAAAGTTATTAAAGAAATGAGACTTTAGCGTTCGGGGTTCCGCCGGGAGGGCGAAGGCCGACATCGTAAAATCATGAAAACATTTGAAAGCTATCGTGGCAACAATAACCGAATGACTTTAATTTTTTCGGATCGTGAATTAGAGGCCGTTCGGGTGGTCGCGCAGAGATCGGGTCAAACCGGTGCGGGTGCGCGCGGCGATTGCAAGTGTCGACAGCATCAGAATGCCGCGAAATGCTGGGGTGGGTCTGTGTTTACCGAGGACTAGGGTCGCCCTTACTGTCATAAAATGAGATTTCATATTGATGCATGTTAACATATTATAGAAATGCTAGATAAATGTATGTGATTATTATGCTTTTGAATGCCATAAGATAAGAAGGGCATATGAATGTTACATTATAAGAACTCATTGATAAGATGGAATGCTATGGATTAGTGTAAATAAGTGCTAGCTGAATGCATTGAGTAATGTAACGTTTACATGATTAAGCATGCATGGGATAATATGCTAAAGTAATGGTATGATAAGATTGATGTAAAATAATAATCAAGCATGTGGCCTAATGCTATAGTATATACTTGATGATCAATGTTGTTAAGAGATATACTAATGTTAGAAATGGAATATGCATATGGACAATAACTATAAACATTTAGATCGAGGTGGCATTAAGAAACCTAGAGTCATGGACATAGGTTGGATAGCGGATATGAATCTGTGCCAAAGAAATATGTTGGACATCAGAGTTGGCATTAAACCGTAGTGGTATGAACATTAGGTTGAACAAGTATAGGTTGTGACCACCTTATGGGTGCCGATCGGCATCCGTCATACTACAAACACTATGTGGCATTGAGATATATATTTGTATATTCATACATGAATTAGGGGTAAGTAATTGAACCTTGGTTACTCTTCAATTGACATGTTTCTAACGTAGTTGAACATAGAGAAAGATTAGGAACCATAATGGAGCATGCTATGTTTAGAACCCCTATTATTGTTGTGAATCGTGAAGAGTTGGACTTGGCACATTAGTAAACAAAGGCAACATTGACACAATAGAGACATTTGAATATGCTTAGCGGATATAGTTGTTAACATAGTTTAACCAAGAGTGGCCATTGGACCATCTTTGGAATAGAGTAGCCATTGCATTAAAATGGTAGAAACTATTTTAGACATTGGCTTGTGACTCATGGCTATCAATCCTCAGTTGAGGATCTTGTAGATCTACGTAGTTCTTGGCTTGAGTGAAGGTAGTCCCTCATCGAGCGCGTGCCGGCTCCGGAGTTGCGTCACACTGGTGTAAAGTCCCCCAGAAGACGCTTCCTAGGGAGAGTTCGAGTCCCCGTTTTAATGGAGGATTTTGGGTTGTGAGTCGATTTGGGATTACATGGTTAACCGTAGATTGGGTAAGCAAGGTGGAAATATAAGCTATTATTGTGTTACGGGTTTGGTATCCCGTGAGTGGATTTATGGCGAGTGTATGTGAGACGTCGCATCACCTCGAGCTGTTTTGGTGCGGTCATTGCAGTTGATTGTATCGAGACCGACGTCGGGTGGTAAGCTTGCTAGAAGGTAGAGGAAAACTAGACAAATAACCAATGATGTTAAGCGTGATAGATGCTATAAATTATGAAAAAGCTATGGATAGCATGATACAAAGTAAAATCATTTATTCTTATATGAATAGTTTGATGATTCGCATTAGCCATGGCAATTTATTGCATTCTGTGAGGCAAGCATGTTTTTTAGGTTGCTAATAAGATATATTCTATTGTTTATTTGAACATAACTTGCAGTTTGACTCCCTTGGACCTATTGGTCCGAGCTTTTCCCTTTGGTGGGCCGTACCACTGGGAACCATGGAGTGTTCTCACCCAGCGTAGTTTTGGTCGGGGTGTTTACAGGTTTCCACGTGAGCGGCGCAGGCGTGGGCGCACGAATCTGAGGTGGTAGCTCCATAGTTGCGCCCTTACCACGCAGACCAGAGATGGCGGTACCTGAGTCGGCCTTAGCTTAGGGATGTAAATGAATGAAAAGAATCAAAAGTTTGTATAATCATGTTAAATCGGTTGTATTTGGAAGTTAAATGTATAAGTACTTGGATGTAAAATGTATCGTAGTGAATGTGATGCCATGTAATAAATAGGATGTGTTATGTTGTTTGATACTTCTTATGCATCTTTGATTGAAATGTGTTCCTGGTATGGAACTTTGGTACTTGTATTTGATTTCGATGCCTTGAATGTAAGGGGAGACTCTGTCCGCTTACAGGAAATCCTTCGTTCGGCGATCTGTCAGGGCGCTGCGCGCGACCAAATAGGCGACGGTCGCTGTAAGAGACTGAGATTTTTGACAGATGTTACTAACTCTTCTGGTTGATGATGTTTATGTGTGATATTTAATTATTTAAGCACCGTTCAAGTTTCCTGGGCGAAAAATTGAGGCTAAAATGGAGAAGATACGCGGGGATCTTTAGTTTTCACTTAAGTGAATAGGTAACTCCGGTTTTCGGGGAAGCACGAAGTTAGAGTTGGCTTCTGGCGCGTATCGCGGACTCCGTTCATATTCAGTCCAATAGCTCGTTTCGACCGGTTCAGTTGTTCTGGAACTAGTGGCGGCTTGACGGAATTTGAGTTTGAAACGGATTCGAGAAAATCAAAAATACATGTTTTAATTATGTATTTGATTGCGGTGGTGTTATTCCCTTTATTGGAAGAAGTTGGATTCAGCACGGATGGTCGTGATCACGTGGTCGATCGAGGACGAAACGAAGTGTTAGCTTTTTGTCTCGAGGTTGCTGATTGCCTGGTGCCAATCCGTTCGCAAATTGCTGACGATGATTGCGGAGAATTTGCGCGTTGATCGAGGAGAGGTCGATGTAGGGAAAACGGTATTTTGGCAAAGCTCGCAATTTTTATGTTACCGTTTTCGCTTGAGATCGCACGTTGGAGGGGTATTCGTGTGTATTACTCGCTGCTATGAAGGACTGGGTTTTGGATATTATTTTATCTTGAGGGGCTTTCTTGCAAATTACACCTTGTATATATGCATTGTTAGGGTTTCTCGCATTGGAACCCTAATCTTAGCACCCAACTTACTAATCCACCCTTTGCGCCTCTGCCCTCGCTAGGCTTCGCCTCGGGCCGCCGGCGGGAGCTCCGGCGCTTGGAACTCGTGTCTGGCCTTCCTCTACCTTTTTCTCCCCCCTCCACCAACTTTTACCACCCTTATCTCGGATCAAGACTGTGAGATCCTACTCCTTGGGCCTCTCCCCTAGCCGTCGGTCCCCACCTCCGCGAACAGCCCGGCCCGGTCCTCGGACGTCCCCCGCTGCCGCCGCCGTCGGTTACTGTGGCGCTCTGCAGCGAGCTGGAACCAACTCGAGGCCAGAGCCAGCCAGCGCTGGTTCCACTACGCGCCCTACCGCCGCCAGGGACACATCGCAACCTCTCTCGTACCACCGACAACCCCGCGCACCGGCTGAAAATGGCCGCTATCGTCGCGCACCGCCACGCCTGGGCGCCGCCGCTCGTGACCCTCTGACGAGCTGAGCTTGGGTCGGACCGACGCTTGAGCTGCGGGCGCCACCGCCGCGTCGCTCGACCTCCTTCCTCCTTCACCCTCCACTTTCAAGGCGGACCCCTTCTTGCGTTCTCTGACGTCCCGTGAGGTCGCCCCGGCGCCTATGAGTGGCCGTCTGTCCGTGCTGAACCCTGGAGCTGAGCGCGCATAGTTGGGTCCTCCGAGACGTTAGTACAAAATATATCGTAAGACAGCATCTCAGCCTCTCTCCCGAAATTTCGCAATTTCAGACATGTTGTGATTCACAAATACCTCAATAAGTCACAAAACCTATTCAAATTCGAAATCGAATTCGAAATCCTCAAAATAACTCTCACACCTTTCCATTATTAAATACGAGAACCGAAATCAAACTCGAGGAATTTCTTTAGAGAAGAGACGATAGCACAAAGAAGAAAAAATAATAGATTGCTAACTTTGTTCCATTATACAAAAATTAAAAAGGAGATATCACGTTTAGCCCAGCGAAAAGGAGGAGGATCGCGAGTAGCGAAAAGGAGAGAGAAACGTCGAGCGCCAAGATGAGAGATCTGCCGAGCCGCGGAAAGGTGGAGAAATGTCGAGCTATTATTCAATCCTCATTGATCAACAGGTAAAAAAAAAAAAAAAGAATGAAAAATGAGAAGAAAAAAAAAAAAATTCTTTCTTCCCCTCTTTTTCTTTTCTTTTGTTCCTACGATCATACATCCATATACATCAGATGCTTCGATGGGAGATGCGAGGATCTTTATTCCACGTTTCTTCGAGATGTTTCATACCCCTCCGAAGTCATGATGATGAAAGGGATCTTACCATTACCGCGCACCCCAACATCGGCTGTTTGATACTTTCGAAAGAGAGGCGAGAGGATTTTTGATTTCCTTTCTTCGAGACCCTTCAACATTTCTTTGAATGTCAAATCAATCGACGGCCAAACAAATCCGCACGTTATGAACTTTCATTGACAATATCCTAACTATCACGGTTGATACTTTCGAAAGAAGAGGAGGGAAACTTTGATCTTCCGTTTCTTCGGACCTTTCAAGATTTCTTCAATTCAAATCATCGATGTGTCATGCGAACAATCACCCCACCGTAATTAACTTCGTCGAGTCATCATGCTAGCATCGAGAGAGAGGAGGGAATCTTATTCCCCATTCTTCAACCCAAATCATGAAACCGAGGATTTTTTCGGACCCAAATAAATCAAGATCAATGGGGATTTCTATCGGACACAAATTGAAAATCAAAACGGAATGTCTTTCGAACCCAAATTAAATCAATGAAGAATCACACGGAGATTTCTTGACCCCAAATCAAATCAATTGGGGAATCAACACGGGAAAATTTTCTTCAGACTCGAAACCCAATCGAAATTGGAAAATAAAATCGGATTTCTTCAGGACCACAAATCAGAATT
>NW_017891722.1:12712-13729 GCF_001540865.1 Ananas comosus | reverse complement strand
GAGAAGAAATCATTCGATACGTTGGGTCTATACTTGTATTTAATATCATACTGATAAATCCACATTGCTGGAACTTAAGGTCTATAATATTTAATACATAAACTTATTATAAAATATAAATTATATTTATTAAATTATATTTAATTTTAAATTGAAAAAATAGATTTGATGTATATTATATTTGTGTAGACCGGGTACTTTCAAATTTTTTAAAAAGAGAGAAAAAAGCTTGTGTAGACCGAGTGCATGCAATTTTTTCAAAGTGAGAGAGAAGAGCCTTAGGAGAACACTTGTCTCTAGGGGCCTTGAGGTGACAGAACTCTCCTTTAACGGAGAAGTAAAGTAAGTATAGATATAGATGTGTTATTGATATTTTGCAATTTATATCATACTCCTTAAGTGCGTGCATCAACTGATAAAATTCTTTCCTATGATAGTAATAAAAATATCAGACAATATACAAAATTAATATTAAAAAGGACCTCCAGTAATACTAACAAAAAAAAAAAAGCCTTTATGCATACAAAATCCACAGGTTTTGCATTTTTGCTAAAATAGATCATTTTATTTTGGACTTTGTAAATTCGATTCGAATTAGTAAATTGATCAAAATATTTTTTTTTTTTCTCCTCTCATTTACTCCTGGTTTCTCTCCCTCATTGTTGTCACAGGTTTTTTTTTTCTCTTTTTTAGTTCTCTTTCTCCTCCTGCTCTCTCTTTTCTCCTTCACCATCTCCATATTGACATGGCGCTTCACTTTCTTATTTCGCTCACATCTCTGCTAACGCTGGCTTGAAGATGGTACAGATCGCAGAGGTGTGGCTCTGCTGCGGAGCGCGTGACCGTGGACGGCGACGGCGATGGCAACGAGGGTGCCGCAAGACTTGAGGATGATGGGAAGGGACAGCGCATAGGGGCGGGGTGATAACAGTAGCAGAGGGCGATGAATGACACGCGATAGTGAAAAATATTACAGAAAGTGGAAAAAAAAAAAGGAATTAAAAGAATATATATATA
>NW_017891722.1:3251-12238 GCF_001540865.1 Ananas comosus | reverse complement strand
ACCGTGGCTATTGACAGAGAGGGTGACAAAAAAAAAACAGAAAAAAAATAAAGATAAAAAATTATATAAAAAAAGGATGAAGATGAAATTGTATCGTTAACTACAAAAAAATTACAAGTTGCACTATTTAAGATGTAAACTGCAGCTTTAAAATAAAAATTACACTTTTTAAATGAAAATTACACTCTTTGAAAGATATTTACACTGTTTCTCTTCTTATTGCACTTTTTCAGATATAAACTGCACCCATTAAGATAAAAATTACACTCTTTAAATGAAAGTTGCACTGTTTCTCCTCTTGTTGCACCGTTTCTCCTATTGTTGCATCATTTATCCTCTTGTTACACTATTTTTTATCCTAAACTGCACCCATTTAAGAGAGACAGAGCGGCGTCGCCGCCGGCGCCCCCACCTTCCTCGCCTCCGATCCCCCTAAGGCCGGGCTGTGACTTTTTTTTTTTTTTGCATTTTTCTTTTCTTTTCTTCTCTGACTCTCCTCCACAGTTTCCGACGACGGCGCCTCTCTCGCTCTTCCCTGCCCTTCCCGTCTCTCCTTCGTGCCCTCATCGCTCTGCTGGCCGGCGGCTCCGACGACGGATGGCATCTTCGCCGACACCAGCCGGCGGGACGGCCGACTACCGGTGAGATCACTGGGCGGCGCTGCAGCCTCGGAGTGGGGGGTCTTTAGGGCGTCCGTCCAAAACCGGGGGGGGAGGCGCGATTTCGCAGCGACAGTCCGGTGCCTAGTTGACAGAGAGGGGGACAAAATAAAACATAGAAAAAAAATAAGATAAAATTATGATAAAAAGGATGTAATGATAAATTTACCGTAATTACAAAAATTTACAAGTTGCACGCTATTTAAGATGTAAACTGCCAGCTTTAAAATCATAAAATTACACTTTTTTAAATGAAAATTATCACTCTTACTGGAACAGATATTTACAGCACACTGTTTCTCTTACTGTAGTTGCATAGCTCTTTTCGAATTATAAACTGCACCCAACTAAGATAAAAAAATATTTACACTCTTTAAATGAAGTTGCACTGTGTTCTCACTCTGTTCGCAGCCGTTTTCGTCCTCTTCGTGCTCATTTATCCTCTTTACGGCTATTTTTTATCCCTAAACTGCACGCTCATTAAGAGATATTGGACGTGTTTCCCGTCTTGTGCACTGTTTCCTCGCGGGAGCCTCCCGGATGTTAAAGGAAGAACAATAGTGCAACAAGAGAGAAACAGTGCAACAAGAGAGGAAGCAGTATAAATCGTTAAAGGAGATGTGTAGTTTAAGATAAAAAAACAGTGTACACAAGAGAAAAAATGGTGGCAGACAGAAAAAATTGTCATCATGTTACTCTTAAAACTGCACGCGCATTTAGAGAATAGTTTATACTAGGGCTTCTCCTCTTGTTGGCACGCTGTTCTCCTCTTGTTGGGCAGCTGTTCTCCTCTTTAAAGAGGAGAAAACAGTGCAACAAGAGGATGAAAACAGTGCAACAAGAGGAGAAGCATACTAAATATCCATCTTAAAGATGTTAGGTTTTATAAATTAAAAAAACAGCTGTAACAAGAGAAAAAATGGTGGCAACAGAGAAAAAAAAACTGCATCACCAAATTTAAAAATCTTTTGTTAAAAAAACTGCACCCATTTATAGAAGATATTTATACTCGGCTTCTCCTCTTGTTGCCAACTTTTCTCCTCTTGTTTTGGCAACTATGTTCTGTTCTCGCTCTTAAATGAGGAGGAAAACAGTGGAACAAGGCGAGAGGAGAAAACAGTGCAAAAGAGAAACAGTGCAACAAGCAAGGAGAAGTAGGTATAAAATATCCTGTTAAAGATGTGGCAGTTTAAAATAAAAAAACAGTCCGCACCCCGTCGCGGCGCGGCCTTGCTGGCCCGCTGCGGCGACGGGATCGGGCTGGGGGTCCGCGGCGGACGCGGCGTCTCGACGTCGTCGTGGGAGAAGCAGAGGCGCTGGTCGGCGGCTTCTGCGCGGCGGCGGGAGGAAGGGCAGCGCCGACGGAGAAGAACACGCGCGACGCTAGTGCCGGCGCCGGTTGCGCTTTCGCCTCCCTCTCCTGCGCCCTGCCGCTTGGCCTCCCCTTCTTCTTCTCCGCATCCAGCCCGACCCCGTTCACCGCGGCCGCTGCTGCCGCGGCGACGGGATCGGGCTGGGGGTCCGCGGCGGCGGAGGAGAGGAGGAGGGGGTCGCGGGCGGTGGAGAGGAGGGTGAGGAGGGGGGCGACGGTGAAGAAGGATGGTGAGGAGGGAGACGACGGTGAAGAAGAAGGCGACGGTCCGCCTTTTTTTTTCGGCGAGAAAAAAAAAAAGAACGACAGAAACGAAGAGGGGAGAGAAAGAGGAAAGAGAAAAAGTAATAAGGGTATTTTGGTCAGTTTGCTGAAAAAGCGGACCGAATCTGCAAAAACGAAAAAGGTGACCCGGTTTTGCAAAAGCCCAAAATAAGTGGATTTTTTATGCAAAAAGGCCTATATATTAAGCTAAAAATATTATTTGATGTATAATATCTATTTGTTTTTGAGCCATATCAAGGCTAAACATGAGTAAGCTGATGTCATAGTGATTTAGACCTGCTTATGTTTTTGAGCTAAAAATTGGGAGTTGTTCATTAAACGAGTAGGCTGTGGTAGAGTCCAACAAAAGTTAAATTAGCAAATATTTTTTTTTGAGAATAGATAGCACGCTTCCTGTTTCATTCATTGAAACTATGAATTAGGTTACAGGGGTGAGGCAGCCAGGGCCTCAAAAAAAAAAAAAAATCATTGAATGTTTTTTCAAAAATCAATCAGCTGTTTGAGCCTTCGCACCGCTAATACGGGGTCAAACTAAATTAGCAAATATTTATTTTAGAAATAAATGTAGTTAAAAATATAAATCAACTTGGTGAATATAGAACTTCGAATATTAAGAGACCGTCTGGTTGCTTATAATTGTAACTGCACTGCAATTGTAACTGTATGCAAATACAAATTCGGTGTTTGATTTAATATATTTAATCCCAACTACTGCGGTAGAAACTGCAAGAGGAGGTGCAAATGCAGCAATTGGAGATAGTAACTTTAAACAAAAGATAAGCTTACCTCAATTAATTTTTAAATAAAAAAATACATTTTTTTTGTTACAATGGAGGTAATCTCACCACCATATATATAAAATGATAAAATTTTAAAAATTATTTCTCAACTACATATATACAACCAAACAAATTATTTCTAGTTGCAGCGCCTTTTACTACATCCAACTAAATATGATACATGTAGTTACAATTGCTGCATTTCTAACTGCATGTATCTCTAATTTCATTATATTTGTAATTATATCTAACCAAACGGCCTCTAATATATAACTGTAAGCGGAGTTGAGAGAACAAATGTAAAAGGAAAAATGGTTGTGGTCACAAAAAAATCTTTTGTGTAGAAGTTAGACAACATGTTATATCCATATAATCAAGTAACTACTTGTCAAAAACAAGTATAATAAAAATATTTTTTTATAAATTATAATAAAATAGATAATTCTGGAGAAAAATTATAATTGGTTGGGACACGAGACGTAGAATGTTTGAGATTGCATTCAAAACGTGGAGGGACAAAGCTAGCGAGACCAGAAGATTATTTCCTGGACCAGGTCCACCGTATTATCTATAGACCGTCCTTCATTCTATTTCTTTTCTGTGCAATTATTAGGTATTATGTGGATGTCAAAATAATTTATTCAATAATAATTTATTTGATATGAAATTTTTCTTGTCTAATTTAAAAATTAAAATTTAATTTTTTATTTTTTAAAAGATTTTTGTATTTTATAATATGATAGGTCGATATACTTTATTTACGAGATAATTTTTTATATTTTTTCAACAAAGTAATTTCTTAAAAGAGAATGGATGTTTCACAAGAGTACTTTGGGCCTTTTTTTTAAGTCCAATTATATAGAGAGTTTTGAGCAAAAGTACACATCTTTTTTCTTTTTATTTTGAGATAATTTTATACAGCTCCATATAAACATATAGAATAGTAGATATATCCCTACAAAGTTTAACTTTTCGTATTTATCCGTACAAAAGTTTTAACATTTTTAAGTATAACCTTATATTAGAATCTGTAGAAAAATATAGTTAAGCATATGTAAAATACTTAACCTTGGTTAATAAATGAGATAAATTGATCTTTTTACCCCTCTTATATTCTGATGGCAAAAATAATATTTCACTTATAAAAGAAAAAGATGACCGTTGAAATTTTTTTAGAGGATATTTCTGTACAATTCTTATTGTTGAGGATTTTGGAGGGACATATTTGAGGATCAAAATAGCAACCTAAGAGGGGGGATGAATTAGGTTTAAAATAAAAATCCAAATAATCAAGCAAATTAAAAACCCGATGCAAATAAAAGTGAGGAGTTTAGAGGAATGCAAACTCGAAAACCACATGATCGATTTGTTTTGAGGTTCGGCACTTTGCCTACGTCCCCGCCAACATCTCAACACTAGAGAATGTTGGATCTCCACTAGATGATGCTTCTGCGGGCAAGCACCAAGCCTTCACACCAACACCTTCTTCTTTCAAGCTTCAAGACTTTGGTTTTCTTTCTTTTTACAAAATTAAATCTCACTACAAATTTCACTTAAGTATAGAGAGAATTGTGAGCTAAGAGTATTAGTTAAACTCAAAATGAACTATCTAGTTTTTGCTGAGAAAGGCCTCAATACCATCTATTTATAGCCTCGGGCAGCATTTGTCCGTTGTACTTTCGGGCGCCCTAAACCTATTTTCGGGCGCCCAGAAGTTGTGCACGCCAGCTGTCTGTCAGACCACGTGCGCTGCTTTTCTTGACTTTGTATGTTCGGCCGTCAAAAGTTGTGGGCGTCCAGAATACGAGGAATAGCTTTTCTGACACGCGCCGCTTCCTTTGGATTTGGGCCGTCAGAGATTGTGGGCGCCCAGATCTTGAGGGACAACTTTTTCTGACAGCCAGATTTTCCTGGATTCGGGATCATTTTGGGCTTCCAGAAAATGTGGGTGCCCAGATTTTCAACGTGCGCGCCGCCTGCGTCAGAACTTTTTGGGCTGATATGCAACCTGTCAAGTCAAACACTTTCGGTCGCCCTAAACTAAAATTCGGACGACCAGATCCGGTAAAGAAGTTTCTAGACCACCCGAACAGCAAACAGGCAGGATCCAAAAAATCTCATGAGATTCGGATCCACTTTAGGGCGCCCAGAACAGGTTCCAGAAATCGCTACTTGACAGAACACAGAATTTGAGCAGTTTTTGAATATTTAAAAAATTCTATGCACGTAAGTTAGAAAATGTTTAAGTGATCGATCTATAAGGTGATAAGATGGATAGTTTTAAACTTAGCTCAAAATTTCTCACTCTAATAGAGCATCAAATAAGGAATAGAGAGAGTGAGTTTGTCTTTTTGACAAAGGAAGCAGATATAGCTTCAAGTGGTGAGGCTTGGTGCTAGAGGATTGCCCATCTTGAGTCCTTTTTGAAGATATAAAGATCTAAAACACAAAAATTCAAGATAAAGAATTAGTCCAATAATCGTAATTATTTGTTATCATCAAAATCGAATAAAAGATTAAGGCCACTAAGCCAACAATCTTCCCCTTTCGATGATGACAAATAATGTGATAATATTCAAATGAGTAGAGAGCAAAAAAGTATAATACTCCCCCTAAATATATGCATATATTCAACAAGTATATAACACAATCATAGGCATAGCATATATCAAAAAAAAAAAAATATAATAACCAAGTAAGCACAAAATATAAACGAGATTCATATATCGCAAGTGTAGCATAATATATATCACATCACAAAGTCTCCCCCTTTGTCATCAACAAAAAGGAACATAACGGAGACTGGCAAAAAGTGATGAAGCATAAGATATAGCATAGAAATAGCATAAAAGAAAGCATAAAGAAGTAAAATAGAGCTAGTCATCATTTTCATCCTCTTCATCATCATCCTCATGACCCGTGGGCGAAACCGGTGGAGGCATAGTGGTGGATGATGGTCGATCAACGTGGGGTCCATATGCAGCATAAAAGGCACTAGAAGGTCCAAAGAGAGAGTCCATGTATGCCTTGATGCCGAAAACGTCTGTCTGTAAAGTGTGCATATGCTCTTCCATCATATCCAGTCGATTAAAAACTTGATCTTGAAAATCCATAGGAGGAGGAGCATAAGGCGGAGGCAAAACAGGTGGTGGCTCAAAAGGTGGAGAAGGTGCTCGTGGCGGCGGCTCAACTGGTGGAGAAGGCGCTCGAGGTGGCGGCTCATAAGGCATAGGATCATCCTCGGCGTCGGTATTGTCATCACTATGCTCGCTTGGCGAATCAATCACATGCTTTCTTATCCAAATGCCATGACGATTTCTCTTGAAGCCTAGAGTGGAAAAAGTGGCGGTAGAAATGGCGGAAGGGTACTTCATCGGCCTCACGTCGGAAAGATCAAACGACATGAACTCGAGGACGGCGGTGAGCAAAGAGCCATATAGAAGTGAGCGCGAGGGATGAGAAGCGGCGACGGCCATGTGGCGAATGATGATATACCCCAAATTAACCCGGATTCCCGCAAATAGATAATAAAGTAGAAAAAGATCCATTTTTTGAACGGCAATGTGGTAACCGTTTCGAGGAAGAACTACTTTAGTAAGTAAAAAGTGGGCGAGGCGGTGAGGAAAGGAAAGATGAGAGCAATCTTCTCGTGAAGTAGAATCTTCACAAAGAAAATAATTGCGGAGTTGCGCCTCAGAAAATGCAGGAAAGTTCCAAGTATTGGTTTGGTAATAGTAAACGCCGTCATTTGGAATGTTTAAAACGGTGTGAAGAAGGATAGAAGTAATGGCAAAAACACGTCCCCAGTAGTGGAAAGTAATAGTAGTAAATTCGGAATTAAAAGTGGCATTTGCATAAAAAGTCATAATTAGATCCAGATAAAAAGGTCGCGAATTTTGAACAAGAAAATCCCATCCGACTTGTGTGAGCTTATCCAAAAGTTCATAACAATCAAAATTTAGATGATGAATGTTACAGCAAGGTTGAACCAGACGACCTAAGAGAAATTTATCTTGAGCATCTCTAGATATAAAGTTAAAAGCATCAAAATCTTCATTTTGATAATCTCTATGTGAAGGGCCCCTGGATGCATTTTTAGTTCTAGACATTTCTCTCTCTCCGTCTCTCTCTCAACCTCGTTCCCTCTCTGCTCCTTCTCCGTCACACCTCATCTCATCTCTCTCTATATATATATATATATATATATATATATATATATATATATAATTAAAAAATAATTAGGGTTTAAACAAAAAAAATCAAGGGTATATGCAAAAGATGAACAAAATGCAAGATTTAAGATGAAATGATATAGATCTAGGTAGAGAAAAGGATTATGTTGCACAAAGTACAAGGAATCGGTAAAAAAAATAAAAATAAAAGCAAGATTAGGGCTAACAGTTTGTAAAGAGAAAAAAAAATGGAGAAGAAATACCACAGATTGAAAAGGAAGGAGAGGAAATATGAGTTTTGGAGGAGTTTTGGGTGGATCTAATGTGGGCTGGGCGCAGGAAGTGGGCGACCGGACTGGGAGGAGGAAGAAGAAGAAGAAAAAAAAAATGAAAAAGAGGGCTCGGGTGGGTGGGACGACAAAGGGGCCCCGCTAGCGGGTTTCGGGCGCAAGCGCGGGTCGGAGTAGTCGCCCGGATCCGAAACCCGTTAACCCGTTAGGTCGGTCAGACGAGGCACTGCGGTCAACGCATGTTTCGGGCGCTCGGAAATTTTCGGGCGACTGGAAATTTTCGTCCGGAATTTGCACAAAGCAAAAGGTGTTTCCAAAAAAATAAAATGCAAGGCAAAAATAAAGACAAAATAACAGTCAATCAAAAAGAGAAAATCAAGCAGATAAATCAATCATTCCCAATTCTCTTCTAAGTTGAGTGAACCTATCCTCACTAAGTGGCTTAGCAAAAATGTCCGCTAATTGATTATGAGTGTCCATAAATTCTATAGTGACATCTTTTTTTTGAATATAATCTCTAATAAAATGATGTCTAATTTCAATATGTTTAATTCTAGAATGTTGAATAGGATTTCTAGATATGTTGATGGCACTAGTATTATCACATTTGATTGGAACTTATTTTTGATGTACTCCAAAGTCCTCAAGGGTTTGTTTCATCCATAAAACTTGTGTACAACAACAACCCGCCGCGATATACACGGCTTCGGCGGTTGAAAGTGCAACCGAATTTTGCTTTTTCGAAGACTATGAAACTAAGGAGTGACCAAGAAATTGACAAGTCTTACTCGTACTTTTCCGATCAACTTTGCACCTGGCAAAGTCGGCATCCGAAAAGCCAATGAGATTAAAATTAGTGCCCTTGGGATACCATAATCCTAAGTTGAGAGTCCTTTTAACATATCTAAGAATTCTTTTTACAACCACTAAGTGTGACTCCTTAGGTTGAGCTTGAAATCGAGCATACAAGCAAACACTAAACATAATGTCCGGCCTACTCGCGGTAAGATAAAGTAAACTGCCAATCATACCTCGGTAGAGTTTGATATCAACATCCTTGCCTTTTTTATCCTTGTCAAGTTTAGTTGAGGCACTCATTGGAGTGTTCGTCTCTTTTGAGCTTTCCAAGCCAAATCTTTTGATTAGGTCTTTTGCATACTTGGCTTGATTGATGAATATTCCATCTTTCATTTGTTTAACTTGAAGTCCAAGGAAGAATGAGAGCTCGCCCATCATGCTCATTTCAAACTCATTTTGCATCAGCTTAGAGAATTCTTTACAAAGAGATTCATTAGTAGCACCAAATATAATATCATCTGCATAAATTTGTACAATGACAAAATCTTTATCCTTAATTTTGATAAATAATGTGGTGTCAACTTTTCCTCTTGAAAAATTATTTGAAGTAAGAAAAGTGCTAAGTCTTTCAT
>NW_017891722.1:0-3018 GCF_001540865.1 Ananas comosus | reverse complement strand
ATATGTTTGCTAGACCTAGATCGGTCAGCTTCGTGAGTTCCGCTCTGTTGATGACTTTGATAGTCGGTGGGTGTACACTGAGAGGGTAGGATTGTTCAGCTGCGTGCTGACGGTAGCTAGTTCTGACTATAATCGTTTACACTTCTTGTGACTATTGGCGTCCGGTTTTGCGTCGTAATTTAGTTGGACATCACGCAGTTATTTTACATACTTCTTTATTACTCTGCTGGTTGTTCCAATGTGTTAGTACTCCTGTGTAGCAGGGTAGAGTAGGTTGACCATTCGTCGTATACTATACTAGTGCCCTGGGCTGTTGGTCCGGATTCTCCTGTTTGCACTCTGTGTGACCTATTGGTCGTTTCCGTCTACTTCGCGTACATTGACCATATCTCGGCGGTTCACGTTTGTTACTTGATGACCTATCTGGTCGGTATGTCCCAGCAGGGGCAGCTGGTGATTGTCGGTGGTCATGCGACGCGTTGGCTATCTAGCGCGATAGCAGCTCGATCGCCACCACTCGTGTAGCATCACGAAACACTGGCGGTCTGATCCACCGCAGGGAGTGTTCTTTTCCGGAAAAGTGGTCGTACGTCCGACCCGTGAGCCCAAAGGCTAGATTGGGTTATATGCAGGTTGAGTGGATATGGCACGAGCCTGAGGTCTCCGGACCAACATGGCAGGTTTAGATTGGGTATTTTGATATATGCGACCGGTTGTTGCATACTTACAGTCTTGCTTTACAGTTGTCTTGCTACTACAGTTTCAGCATATTGTTATGTTTTCGGTTCTTCGTTATAGTAGCAGTTGTTTACAGGTATACCTATAGTTCTTTCTTACACTTGTCTTGCTACTATAGTCTGATATCTCTGTATGTACGCTTGTCGTTCTGTTTACAGTAGCGGTAGTTGTTCTTTCATCTATATCTCTTTCATTATGATCGTTGCTATTGTATTTCACTTACCCTTATACTATCGTTTATCTTCCCGATCCGGTGAGTACTCCTCGCCTTCTTCGGCTTGCGGTACCCACTGGGAGGGGAGACATGTTTACATGTTCTCACCTCCCCCACTATTTTTCAGGTATCGCGGGCGGTGAGGGTTGAGACGTGACGTGAGACACGTACGTAGCGGTCGATAGATCTTCCGACCCAGGTTATTCGGTGTAGTTCCTATCTTTACTATTCCGTTGATATAGCTCAGATAATTTATATGGTTCAGTATTGTCATTACTTTTGAATATGTGGATTTTCATGAATGTAATAAAAGGATTTCTGGATTTGGTAAAATAAAAAGGTTTTCTACCCCTCGTGGTAGTATTCTTTAAAAGATAAAAGTTTCCGCGTAGGGAACAGTTTTTTTTAAAAGGTTTTACGTGGATTTTTGTTTAAACATTGAATGTAAAACTGTGATGTGAATGGTGAATGTATGAATGTATAGCTGTCTTTATATTCATCTAGTTATTATGGTTGTATCCTGTTTGTACCTTGTACTTGTGCGACGCCGTGCAAATACAGGGGAGACTCTGTCCGTGTAAACAGTGGATTCCCTATATTTGTGGCGGATCTGGCATACTCTGGGGTCAGGTTTTCAACAAAAAAATTTGGACGCTTTTCCGCTGTGTTTCCAACTAAAAGGGACCCCGGGGCGTGACATATAAAGCTTCAACTTAGATTTTATTTTTATTGTTAAACCAAATATTTAGCTACATATTGTTGGACTATTGGCGTTAACCATTAGGGCGTGTTTGGTTCGCCTTTTTTTCACTCTGGAGTCGGAATCGGAATGAACGAATCCGCTTGTCCTTGTTTGCTATGCAGGATTTTTATTCCGATTCCAATTCCTGAGTGAATAGGAATCCACCAATTATTCCTTTTTCCAACCCGGCCTAGAAGGCCGAATTGAAAATTGAATCCGGGCGGAATGAATTTGTTCAAATTAAATTTAAATTTTTTAAGCTTATTTTTTAATTAAAATACAAGTTTTAGTTTAAATATATATTTATAAATTTAAATTTAAATTTGAACTTAAATTAAAAATTAAAATTCAATCAAGCACTTTGAATCTAATTTATAAATTTGAATTTAAATTTAAACTTAGGGTTAATTGCATACACGTCCCTACAAACATGCATGGTGAATTGCAGATATATGCAAAGCTCAATTTTTATAAGTTATCTCTTCAAAAGTCCTAATGTATTCAGATATGTCCATTTAGTTAGGATCCGTTAAAGAGCTGTTAATTTTTTAACAGTAGAGTTGTAAAATGATAATTTTGCCCTTGCCCTCTTCCTCTTCCTCTTCCTCTTCAGGCTGTGGGAGTGGACGGCGGCGGCGGTGACGGCGACCTTGCGGTGCTTGTCGGGGTTGCGGCCAACGAGGACGAGGAAGAGGCGGAAGGCGAAGGCGCGGCCGATGCCGTCGAAGGCGCCCGTGACGACGGCCCACGCGGGCACATGACGACGACGACAATTGGATCATCGATGACAACGACGAATAAGAAGAAGAAGAAGAAGGAGGAGGAGAAAAGGAGTAGGAAAAGGAGGATATGGAGAAGAAGAGGAAGAAGAAGAAGCAGGAGAGGAAGAGGAAGAGAAGATGAAGAGAAAATGGAAAAGAAAGGAGGAGAAGAAAAGGGCAAAATTGTCAATTCAACCATTATTAATTAAGCCCATGGTTAAAATATTTTAACTGTGTTAACGAAATTTTTCTAATGGATCATAACGCAAGGCATATTCTGAATACATTTAAGGATTTTGTGCAGGATATAACTTATAAAAAGTTGAGCTTTGTAGATCATATCCAACTTCACGCATGTTTCAGTGACCTGTATGCCAATGTAATCGCTTAAATTTAAGTAAAAATAATTAAAGTTTATTCAAATTTTAACTTTAACATTACAATTAAATTTATGGGATTCACATTTAAATTTAAATTGATAATTTTAAAGTTTGAATTTGAATAAATTTAAATTAGTATGTTTTATATTGAATTATCCTTCATTCAAATTTTTTTTTTTTAAA
>NW_017891721.1:0-13786 GCF_001540865.1 Ananas comosus | reverse complement strand
GACGGCTTTTAGAACACGGTATGGACATTACGAGTTTACTGTTATGCCGTTTGGGTTTACTAATGCCCCGGCAGCTTTTATGGATCTAATGAATCGTGTTTCAAGCCTTATCTAGACAGGTTCGTCGTGGTGTTCATCGACGACATTTTGGTCTATTCCCGAAGTGTACGGATCACGAGAAACACTTTAGACTGGTACTTCAAGTGCGTCGGAAAAAGAAGCTCTTCGCCAAGTTGAAGAAATATGAGTTTTGGCTTAGAGAGGTGGCATTTTTGGGCCATTTGGTTTCAGGATCAGGTATAGTCGTGGATCCTAGAAAGATCGAGGCAATCAAGGATTGGCCGAGGCCGACGAGTGTTACCGAGATACAGAGTTTTATTGGTTTGGCCGACTACTGCCGACGGTTTGTTGAGGGATTTGCAAAGTTATCTACTCCCCTCACGAGCTCACGCATAAGGGTACCAAGTTCATTTGGAACGATGCGTGTGAAAGAAGCTTTCAAGAGCTGAAACAGAGATTGACGACCATCCCGATCCTAACCTTACCAGTTGTTGGAGCAGGGTATGTGATTTATAGCGATGCTTCCTTTAATGGGTTGGGTTGCATTTTGATGCAGGACGGGAAGGTGATCGCGTACGCTTCTCGCCAATTAAGGATTATGAGAGGAACTATCCTACGCATGATTTGGAGTTTGTGGGCGTAGTCTTTGTATAGAAGCTATGGCGCCATTATCTTTATGGCGAGCGATGTGAAGTATATACGGATCACAAGAGCTTAAAGTACTTATTCACTCAGAAGGAGTTGAACTTGAGGAAGCGCAGATGGTTGGAGCTACTCAAGAATTATAATTTGACGATCCTCTACCACCCGGGCAAGGCTAACGTGGTGGCTGATGCGCTAAGTCGAAAATCGACAGAAAACTTAGCGATGCTTGTTGTTACTCAACCGCCGTTGATCGAGCAGATGAAGCGGTTGGAGTTAGAGGTGGTGACTCATGACACGCCTTTGAGGTTGATGACTTTGGTAGTGCAACCTATACTTTTGGAAAGGATTAAAGAAAAGCAAATTCACGATGTGAAATTGCAAAAGATTAGAGCTAAAATGGTTGAGGGTTGCACCAGTGATTTTACCGTGTATGATCTTGGATTGATGCGTTTCCGCGTGCGGATTTGTGTACCGCCGGAATCGACACTTAAAGAGGATATTCTTCAAGAAGCACACCGTGCACCCTATGCTATACATCCGGGAGGCACCAAGATGTACAAGGACTTAAAGTTGCTATATTGGTGGCCCGGGATGAAAAATGATGTTAGCGAGTTTGTTGCTAGATGTTTAACTTGCCAACAGGTAAAAGTTGAGCACCGAGTTCCCGCAGAAAAATTACAGAGCTTACCGATTCCAGTGTGGAAGTGGGAGAAGATCACCATGGACTTCGTGATGGGATTGCCTCGCTCACAGGCAGGGCATCATGCTATTTGGGTGATCGTGGATAGGTTGACGAAATCGGCTCATTTCATACCTATTCACACTACTTGGACTGGTGAGAGACTCGCACAGGTATATCTTGATGAGATTGTGCGATTACACGGGGTACCTACTTCTATAGTTTCGAATCGAGATCCCCGTTTTGTATCTCATTTTTGGAGAAGCTAACAGGATGCCTTGGGCACGCGCTTGGATTTCAGTACAGCTTTCCACCCTCAGAGTGACGGGCAGTCAGAGCGCACTATATAGACTCTTGAGGATATACTTCGAGCCTGTATGATAGACTTCCAGGGAGGATGGTCGCAGCATCTACTGATGGCAGAGTCTGCTTATAGCAATAGTTATCAAGCAAGCATCAAGATGGCACCTTTTGAGGCATTCTATGGACGGAAGTGTAGATCGCTACTTCATTGGAGTGAAGTTGGCGAGAGATTGGCTTTAGGCCTCGATGTGCTCCAGGAAGCAGAGGACAAGGTTCGCATTGCTCGGGAGCGATTGTTTACAGCCCAGAGTAGGCAAAAGAGTTATGCTGACAAGCGTCGATGGAACTTGGAGTTTCAAAGTGGAGATCATGTCTTCTTGAAAGTCTCGCCGACCAAGGAAATTAGAAGATTTGGGATACGGGGTAAGCTGAGCCCTCGATTCATTAGACCGTATGAGATTTTGGAGCGTGTAGGCCCGGTAGCATATCGGCTTGCTTTACCGCCAAACCTATCGGGCGTACACAATGTTTTTCATGTATCAGTCCTTCGGAAGTACATCCACGAATCCACAATCAAGCTCACATGTTGGACGCTACACCTTTGGAGCTGAGGGATGATTTGAGCTTCGAGGAACAACCTATGAGCATTTTGGCTCACGAGGTGAAAAAGCTACGAAACCGTGACATTCCGTATGTGAAGGTGTTTTCGAGCAACCATGATGAGCGGCAGGCCACATGGGAGCTGGAGAGCGCACTGCAGGAGCGCTACCCCCATCTTTTCTAGATGGGGTCTTGAGGTATTATGGTTTTTAGTTTTGCGGACGAAACTCTTTTTTAGGATGGGTGAATGTAACACACAGGACCTTTGCAAATTGCGAGATTCGAGTGTTTGATCTGTGTTCTGAGCCTTTCCACAATTTCTGGAGGGTCGTAGATAGCATTCCGACCCATGGCTCGCATCCCGAGAATTGAGATTTAAAACTTAGCACCAAAATCCAAAAGATTGCATTTTTGGTCTACTCTCGGGTTTAGTTCTAGAGGGCTGTGTACCAGTACACCTTGATGGTTGTACCGGTACACCTTGATGGTTGTACCGGTACAGAAGGCCGTATTCATCCAACCCGAGCCTCGGGTTTGCGCGTACAGGGTTTTGTACCGGTACACTTTCCTGTGTACCGGTACACTTTGCCAAACTGTAATCTAGAAGTTTTTTATGGGTGTTTTCGAAATTGTTGCTTATCTATATGTCACCCCACGCCCCTTGGAGGCTTCCCTGTGCTGAGAACAGAGGAGAACTAGGTAGAGGACCCCTCCACTTCCTCTCTTTGATTTTCTTCCCTTTTTTCTTGAATTTTTAGAGGAATAATCACCTCTTTTTGCTTCTTTTGGTATTTTGGTGACCTACTCACCATTGGAGAAGCTTTGGAAGGAAGTTCGGGGCTTGCTTGAGGATTGATCTTCAACCCTAGCTAGTTTTGGGCCTTGTGTGAGACTTCTAGAGAGGTTAGTTACATACTTCTCCTCTCTAGATCATGATTCTCATGATTTTTGGTGTTGGAACCCTAGAATTGTGAACTTAGGGTTTATTTGGAGGTTTTGGATTTAGGATTTTTGGATCTCGATTTCTTAGATTAGAACCTTCCTCTAGGTTGGATTGGAAGGGTTCTAGCTCTCATTTGGAGATCGAGAGAGACTATCACTATCTTAGGTGAGTTTTCCCCCCTTTCTTGACATGGTTAAAGATCGACCTAAGGGTGTTCGTAACGTTCGTTTTACTCTCCTTTTACTATCTTTAGGGTGCTAGGAGAATAGTGGGCAACTTCGTTCGGCTACACGAAGGGTTCTGAGGAGCTCTAGGTGGGTTTGGCCTCATCAAAATGGGATAAAATTCCCTCTATGGTGGTTTTACTCGTCGTAAAGTGGAATTTCATGCATATTTGTGTTAGATGCATTCTTTGTGAATTTCAGAATGCTTAGAATGCATGTATTATATACAATGTATATTTGGACCCCTATGTAGTAGAGGGTTTTCAGGTTGGGCTTATGCATGTGACTAGCATTCTAGATGTGACTCGAGATCATGTTTCATATAGTGAAAATGATAAGTGTAATGTACTATTGGATATAATTCTCATGTTGGACATAAGAGCAAGTAAAATACCATAAAGAGGTATTAGACTAGAATGATATGTGAATTAGTGAGCTAATGTCATGAAGTGACATTGAGCTTGGGTTATGTGCGAACCTAGTAAATAATGCCACGAAGAGGCATGGAATTTGGAATACGGTTGGGTATAGCAACTTGCTAGTGTCATAAAGAGGCACTAGACTTAGTGAATGTTGGAGCTTCACATTGAGACATAGAACTAGGCCATTGGGTTGCCAGTGGCTGTTACCATGTTAGAGACATAATGATTGGGTACTTGAGACGATGACTACGCTTGCTTGCCATTTGTGCTCATTCGCACATGCTTGTGAGGGTCGCTCACAAGCCGGCACTCCGGAGTTAGCCTACACGACTTATGCTCGCTCGTGCGGTATTGAGGAGCCTACGGGACCGAATGGGATAGACTCATTCCTCAAGGGAAATTTTAGGGCTACCACGGCACTTAGGCGGCACAAGCCGGACTTCACTTGTGTAGATCCTAGATTGAGATTGGATAACGACATTGATCCGGTATTTGACAATCACTACTAGATAGATTTCAGTAATTAGATTACTTGGACATGCTTGTAGCATAGTTGTGCACATTTGGATATATAGTATATTTGTTAATATTGCTCGTTGCATAGTAGCATACTTTTTGCCATGATAGAACATACAAGCTATGTATTGGACATACTTCTCTATGATAGAATAGATGTACATCATGTTGACATCATGTTATCTTGCAGCATAATAGTTTAGCATTTTATACATGCTTTCATATCAGCAGTTTATTATTGTTCCTTATCATGTTTACCTTATTTTGGGCCGAGTGGTGTATTTTGCTAAGGTCAGTAATTGCCCACTGAGAACTATAAATTATAGTTCTCACGCCCCCGTGTTTTATGTTTTCTTTCAGAGCCTTCCACTCCGTGAGAGGCTAGGGATCGCGATAAGGGTGTCGCTTTGAGCTAGCGAGCGAGGGATCTTGCTTGGTGGATCATTTTTTTCTTGTTTTAGTTGGAGAGAATGAGAGCGTTTGTACCCTACATAGAGACTACCATTTTGGATATTATAGTGCTTGTATTTGTGATAGTTTGTTGTATTCACTCCATGTTTTATCTTAGTTGTTAGTTTCCTTTCTCTCTACTTATTGTTAGAATTTAGCTGCTACTTGCTCTGATATCTCTAGATACTTATTTATTCTTATCATTCATCGCTATTGTTGTAGACGCCTTATATGTGCAAGCATATGNGTTACTCTCTTCTTTTTGGTTTTTGTGAGAGAGAAAGTTTTGTGCCATGTATAGAGACCACCTGTGTACCTTGTTTAGCTTTCATTTTTGGGATTCTTATTGTATTACTTTATGTTTTTACATAGCGGATTTCACTTTATGTTCCTTTTCCTTTTGTAGATTCTAGATACACTTTGCTCTGATACATCTAGATGTTCTTTTTTTATTGCCTTATTTATCGTTTTGTTTTAGACGCCTTGTATGTTTTAGACATATGGCGAGTTTGGGCACATGCCCGGCGGGCTTCCGCTGGGTCCCGGGGCGTGACAGATTAATTTGGTATCAGAGCCTAGGGTTGAGTCTTAGTGGACCTAGCAAACCTTAGGCCTGTTGGACTATAGGAAATAGGCTCGTGAGAGACGAGATCTATTTGATTTGTAAGTGAAAGTATTATGGTTTTATTATAACTCTAAAAAGTTGGAGTTAAATCGAAGTATATAGCTTCTAACTTCGCGGAGGGTTACGTTGGCGGCCGACAACATAAAAAAATTAATCATATTATTTGTCTGCACGTTTAGTTTAGTACTTTCACTTTGGCTATTGCTTGCCCTCGTGCAAGCCAATTATGTATGTTTCCGAATGTGCAAATTTCTCTACTCGATTTGTACTTGTTGTTGAGCCTTTGGCGGACAAGGGAGGTGCTGTCCATTCGGCATCTATTCGACGTGCCCGAACCGACTAAATAAGATCGGTCGCCGGGGGTGACAGATATAATGGTATCAGAGACTAAAAGTGAAAGTGTAGGATGGACCTAAAGACCCTTAGGAATGGAAAACCTTAAGGGTCTAGGAAACGTGAGTGATGTAGAATCAAAATATAGCGAAAGCTTTATGATTGGGTTAATGTTAGTAAGTCTCTAATGTGCTTAGGGGCTAATCCAAGTTGATATTTGTTTTCTATTCCTTGTGTTGTGATCGGCGGCCGACAATATAATGCTTTGGAAGGAAAATAAATATACTTGTTTGCTTTCGCCGGATTGGGTATGTTTGAGTAATATTGGTTATATAGCTAATGTAAATTGCTTCATTTAAGGAAGCAATGCCTCGTGGTCGACCCCGAACGACATCTATGCCCGAGGAACCGAGTGCAGCTCCTGCGCAACCCGGAGCGAATGGCGATGGGGAGCCTCGAGAGCAAATGGCCGCGCTTATTGGAGTAGTACGGCGGCAAGCGGAGTCTATGTAACGCCAAAGGGAGCAAATTTGAAGGCTTCAAGAGGTCTTAGAGCGGTAGCAGGCGACGGCGGCGCAAATGGGCGCTGATCATGCTGCACCCCCTGCAGTGGTGCCGAGTGCGGCCGTGGGAGTGGCGGTGGCGGCAGAGCCAGTCGCGGCTGTGCCAGTCACGGCGGTGCCGGCCGGATTGAGAACCTCAAATCCCGATAGTGCGGCGGTAGAGGCGGAGTGGGAGTGTGCGCTTGCGGCTCTCGTGATGTTCAAAAAGTTTATACATTTGACCGGGAAAGGGTGGAGCCGGCGATGGTGGAGTCATGGATCGACGCCATGGAGACGCTATCCGAAGATATTTACACCTTGGAGAAGGACAAGGTGCACCTCGCCACCCACTGCCTAGATAAGGCGGCGAAGGTGTGGTTGAAGCGGGTGAAGCGGGATCGGCCTTCTGACCTTCCGCCTATATTATGGGAGGAGTTTAAGAGGGCGATGTTCGCAAATTACTTCCCCGACATGGTGAAGCGGAAGCTATAAGAAAAGTTTCGCAAGTTTAGGCAAGGAGATCGCTCGGTAGAGGATTACGAGCGGGAGTTCTCCCACATCATTGATTGCATCCCGGTTGTTGTTCGAGATAACTGGGACCGGGCCGACTGGTTCTTGCAAGGACTCCGGCCGACGATCTATGAGGCCGTGCAAATCCTCAAGTGTAATATACTGAAACCTCGGTAGTGTATACCGGACTTTAGTCAAATTGACCAAAGTGTCCGAGAGAAATAGTTGGACAAAGTCAATTTAACATTCCAACAATGTTGGAAAGGTTAAAAGTGAGTTCCAAAAGAGTTAAAACGGTTTAAGCATTGCTCGGCGCGAATTAGAGTCGAAACGATACGAAAATTGAAGTCTGGAACTTTTGTTACCGGTTTAACACCAGGAGTGTACCGGTACCAGGCATCAGACCGAGAGAAGCAGCTCTCGGGTTTGAGAAAATTTGGCTGTTGAACCGGTGACAACATTGGCTTGTACTGGTACCAGCCCTGTGACCCGAGAAAGCAGCTCTCGGGTTAGCCTCTATGAAATCGTGTAATGGGTGACAAATCCACCTTGTACCAGTACCAAGTTTGCTTCTCAGCAGATTTTAGTCTGCTGCAAATATGAAGATTTGGGGGGCCTAGCTGCTATTGTAGCAACCTATATATGACCCCACACCCCTCCCTTCTCTCTTCACAGCTGAGAATCCATCTCCATCTCATTTCTCTCCCTCTCTCTCTAGAAACTCTCTCCAAGGCTAAAGAGGAACTCAAGAGGTGGATTTTGGGAGGAGATTTGGAGCTTTTGAAGGTTTAGGTCTCTCCTACAAGGTGGACATTGGAGAGCTAGTGGGAGAAGGTAAGGTTTTGTGCAAGAATGATGCTAGGGTTTGGTTTTATACTCCAAATCTTTGAGTTTTGATCTCCTTGCAAGGCTAGAAACCTAGTAGAGGCCATGAACACATAAAAATCCATATTTCCTTCATGAGCTCTCATGGTAGAATTTTAGGGTTCGGTTTGTATGCCTTAGAAATGGTTTGAATGACCTAGAAATGGTTCTAGATGAGTTCCTAGAGGTTCAACAAACTTGCATTTGCTTGTTTTATAGATCAAACCAAGGTATTGGGCAAATGACATTGTTAGAGTATCAAAATTGGGACTTTTGCCCTAGAGTGGTTTAAAGGCAAATTGACCTTATCGAAACCTAATTGGGAGTATTTCTAACTAGAATATAAACTCGGTTCGGTGATCCGACCAGTGTACGCGAAGAAATTGACGAAAAGGTCGGTTTTGGTACAGATTGCCGCAGCACGCGGAATAGGCGCCCAAAAATCTTGAGAATTGAACTGTAGCACCTTTACAACCATACAAGGTGGGTGGTGCTTTCCGAATTCGATGAATTTTCTTTTATGTCTAAAGTGTCATTTCTTGAGCATGGGTTATATATGATCATTATGCATTGTAGGGTGAAATGTGAGTATGTGTTGCATGTTGTGAGTACAAATGCATGTGAGATGATGATAAATTAGTGAGAACTTGTGAAACCCTATGTATGCATGAATGATGACAATAACCTAGAAAGGCAAAGAACATAGTTGAGAACAAAATGACATTATGACATATGAGTTGTGTGACATTAGTAAAGACTATGAATGCTAGAGTTGGGCTTTTAGTAGAGTGGCATTAGTAAATATATTGAATGCTAGAGATGAACAACTAATGTGTGGTATTAGTGATTGAGTATAAAGAACATATAGTGCACGTGACACTAATGAGTAAAATGAATGCATGAAAAAGTTAAAGAACACTTAGTGTGTGGCATCATGAATGTTAAAGAAATGCAAGTAAGTGAGATTGTTGACATAATGACATAGCAACCTTAAAATTAAGGGTCATATGAGCATTGGAATACTTAAAGTTAAGAATTGATCATACTCGCCTATAAATTTTGGCTTGAGGGTGGTCGCTCCCTCTCGAGCGATGAGCTCCGGAGTTGTCATCACTGGGTTAGAGTTGCCCAGAGGATGGTCCTATCGGGAGGAAGTTCAGGGCCCGATATTAGGGATTTGAGTTGGTGAGTTATGGAATCCGGCGGGAGGAAGCTGAGGGCCCAACAGGTTAGCCACGAGATTGTGTAAAGGTAAAGTGAACTTGCATTCATCATGACCACCTGAGTGGGCTTTATTTTATGTAGTTTCATACCTCTTATATATCATCTTTTGTACTTTGATGATTATAGATGTTTAAATGAATGATGTAAAGGTTATATTTTGGAAATATGTGATGTAAAAAGAGATGATGCAAAAGAATGTAAAAGAATACAAATGTTGAATACATGTATGTGGTTAAAAGTTAATCATATTACTTATATGCATGTTTAGTTTAGTACTTTCACTTTCGCTATTGCTTGTCCTCGTTGGCTTTCCAATTATGTATATTTCCACTTGTATAAATTTCTCTACGTGATTTGTACTTGTTGTTGAGCCTTGGCGTACAGGGGAGGTGTTGTCCATTCAGCGTCTGTTCGACGTGCCCGGACCGGCCAAAGGGATCGGTCCCGAGGCGTGACATCAAGCTTACGACCTTTGCGGATGTCTTTGATCGGGCATTGTGGGCTGAGTATGGCAACGCCTACGCACGAGAGGAGCACGAGTCTATGGCAGAGTCGAGAGACAAGGGTAAAAAGCGGGCAGCTGGTGGTGCCAGGGGCCGGCAGATTGCAAAGAAACTCCCTCGGTATCCCCGACAGCAATCAAAGAATTGGAGGCCTTCTCGATGTGTTATTTGCGGCGTTGAGCATCGACCGTCAGCTTGCCAGCAACGCGAGGAAAAGTGCTACAGGTGTGACCAAGCAGGGCATATGGCCCGGGAGTACCCGAGTGGGGTGTCGTCTGCGCCGATGGCGGCATCAGTTCCTTCTACCCCGAGACAGCTTGCGTGGTTGCCGCCGGCTATGTTGGCTGTACGCTCATCAGTACCGCGTCAGCCGGAGGGATCACGAGCACCGAGTGGGCGATTTTTGCCACTCAGGTGGAGGAGCAGCCTGCAGTTCCTGACGATGTCGTGGCAGGTATTATCTTGATCAATGGCATTACAACTAGAGGTTTATTCGACACAGGTGCATCGCATTCATTTATAGGTGCATCATTTGCAAAAACTCATGGCATAGAGATCATACATAACCTAGATTATTGGTGGGTCAATGCACCTGAGCATTCATTTAGGGTGCATGAGGAGTGCTTGGCTTGTCCGGTTCAGATAGGCGATTGGATTATGCCAATAGATTTGTTGGTGCTAAACCAAATGTGGGGATTTGATATAATCTTGGGGATCAATTGGCTCTCCAAGTATTATGCGATTATCGATTGTGAAAGCAAGGTGATCACATTTCGTGAGCCTAATCAAGAGGAAATGGTATACCGTGCATGCAAAAACTCGCGCTTCGCGGCGACCGAATCGGCGGCGAGGGCGAGGGCGAGGAAAATGATCAAAGGTGGATGTATGGCCTACTTGGCAACAATGGTAGATACTCAAAAGGAGCACCCGGAACTTGGGAATATCCGAAGGGGTTCCAATGCACTTAGAACCCATTCCAACTCGTCCGATTCCGCACTCCGCTCGTTTCGACGGAACTCGGCATGTTTCACGGGAATGCGATACTGCAACGACCCGACCCGCTAGCAACAATAACTCGTTGGGCCCAAACCACCGGCCCAAAATGCTTTAGCCCAGTTATTATTACTAGCGTGTAGGCCTTATATAAACTGATCGGAATCAGTATCCTATCCAATGTGGGACTATTGGGGGCGTTACAAACTCCCCATGTTTAGACCCTGATGTCCTCGTCGGGTCCAAACCAGATCACAGACAAACAGACCAGGGCCATTACCAGGCGATGTGAGATTCTAGAGGTGGCTCCTACGGGTTCAAGAGGTGGCTCCCACCAAACCCGTTGGTGTAGCACTTTGTCCCGCATAGCACTTAGTTCTCACACTTTCGGCTGGTATTCGGCTCTGATACCAATTGCAACGACCCGACCCGCTAGCAACAATAACTCGTTGGGCCCAAACCACTGGCCCAAAATGCTTAAGCCTAGTTATTATTACTAGCGTGTAGGCCTTATATAAACTGATCGGAATCAGTATCCCATCCGATGTGGGACTATTAGGGGCGTTATAGATACGTTACATATTCTCTCGTATGAACCGTTGGAGCTTCAAGAGGATATGACATATGAAGAGTTTCCGGCTTATATCATCGCTCGAGAAGTGAGGAAACTACGGAACCGCAAAATTTCGTATGTTAAGGTCCATTAGAGCAACCACGACGATCGGGAAGATACATGGGAGCTTGAGGACGTGATGAGAGAGCGTCATCCTCATCTCTTTGAAGAGCTGAATTCAGGTATGGAATTAGATTTCGATTAAGTTAGTTTCGCGGACGAAACTAATCTTAAGGGGTGGAGAATGTAATATACCGAAACCTCGATAGAGTATATCGGACTTTAGTCAAATTGACTAAAGTTTCCGAAAGAAATAGTTGGACGAAGTCCATTTAACATTCCAACAAGGTTGGAAAAGTTAAAGTTGAGTTCCAAAAGAGTTAGAAAGGTTTTAACATTGCTCGGCGCGAATTGGAGTCGAAACTATGCAAAATTGAAGTCTGGAACTTCTGTTACCGATAATGCATTGAACTTGTACTGGTACCATGCATCAGACCGAGAGAAGCAGCTCTCGGGTTTGAGTAAAAGAAGGCTGTTGAACCGGTGACACCCCTGGTGTGTACCGGTAGCAAGTCAGTTACCCGAGAAAAGCAGCTCTCGGGTTAGTCTCTGCGTGATCGTGTTACCGGTGACAAAATCAGGTAGTACCGGTACCAAGTGTCCTTCGCAGCAGAGTTTGGTCTGCTGCAAATATGAATTGAGGGAGGGTCTTTTTGCAATTTTGGCAGCCTATATAAGACCCCACACTCCCTCTCTCTCCCTTTCACAGCCAAAACACATCTCTTCCTCATTTCTCTCCCTCTCTCTCTCTAGAAACTCTCTCCCAAGCTAAAGGAGGAGCTCAAGAGGTGGATTTTGGAGGAGATTTGGGATTTTTGAAGGGTTAGAGCTCTCCTACAAGGTGGACCTTGGAGTGCTCTTGGGCTAAGGTGAGTTTTTATGCAAGAATGATGCTAGGGTTTGGTTTTATACCCTAAATCTTTGAGTTTTGATCTTCTTGCAAGGCTAGAAACCTAGTAGAGGCCATGAACACATGAAAATCCATGTTTTCTTCATGTGCTCTCATGGTGGATTTCTAGGGTTCGATTTATATACCCTAGGGATGGTTTGAATGACCTAGAAATGGTTCTAGATGAGTTCCTAGAGGTTCAATAAGCTTGCTTTTGCTTATTTTAGAAATCAAACCAAGGTATATGGTTATATGGCATTGTTAGGGCACCAAAATTGGGACTTTTGCCCAAGGTTGGTTTAAAGACAAATTGACCTTATATGTCACGCCCTACTCCCCGCCAATTTGGTCGGGTTCGGGTCACGTCAACAGACGCCGAACGGACAGCCTCTCCCCTGTCCGCCTAAGGCTCTAACCACAAGCATAATTAAACAATCAACCAAAGTAATTTGCAATTATACAAGGCTTGCACGAGGGCAAGCAACAATGGAAGCGAAAGCTCTAAACTAAACATATAACCATACATGATATTTGATTAAATTTAAACCAAATACAAGTGAGCTAAAACTATTACATTCATTTTTCATTCAACCATAAATTTTTATACAACTTAATCATTCCACCAAAACACATGATTGTTTACAACTTTACATTTCTCTAAATCAACAAAAGAAAATTGATATATGTACAAAAGGAATGACTAAAAATGCATAAGTCCCGATGGCCACTAGCTATGGCGCAATACCCTTTCCACGGTCCTCCGCCGCCCCGCTCGCGCTCGGACCTGTAGGGTTAGTGATGTGAGAACTACAACGAAGTTCCCAGTTGGTTCGGCAACCGACCTCGCCGACTTACCCACTAGGTCTATTCAGGCATAAGTATTTCAAAGGAAAGGAAACTGTAACCAGTGCTAATGCTACTACTATGCCTGTAAGAAAGATGTCAGTGGATATATAATCGAATAATGAATGTTCATGCATGCATGCTTGTTCCATAACTTTACTTTGGCTTTTTACTTAATCTTGCCGGTTAACCTTGTTAACCCGAATAACTCACAACCCGAGTCCCCCGTTTTCCTAGGGACCGTCCACTAGGGGGACTTTACCATGCCCAGTGGTGACCAACTCCGGAGCGCACCGCTCAAGGGGGAGCTACCTCCCTCAAGCCAAGACTTATCATGAGTATCGATCCAACCCTCAACTTGAGGATACATTGTCACGCCCCGGGACCGATACCAGTTTGGGCCGGCCCGAGCTCGTCGAACAGACGCCGAACGAACAAAATTTTCTCTGCCCGCCCAAGGCTCATCACATGTACATTTCAAGTATAGAGAAAGCACAAGCGGAAACATACAAAAACGGCTTACACGAGGGTAAGCAATAGCCATTAGTGAAAGAAAGGAAAACTAAACATCTACACAAGTACTATGATTCATTTTTGATCATATACATTGCATTCATCTCTTACATTTTGGAATCTTTGCATTTCATTACATCATTTCATCATTTCTTTCTTACATCACATTTACCTCAAAATGAGCTTTACATTCTTTTCTTTACATCACTAGTCATCAAATACAAAAGATGAACATAGGGTAGCTACTAACAAAATGTAACCCAACTCCGGTGGCCTCTGACTAAGGTGCGATACCTTTACCGCGGTCGCTCGCCGCTCGCTCGGTCCCGGCTCTGTGGAAATAGTGGGGTGAGAACTACAACAAAGTTCCTAGTGGGTTCGGCCTCAACATCACCGACTTTCCCACTAGGACTAACTCAGGCATAATAGAAA
>NW_017891720.1:0-13804 GCF_001540865.1 Ananas comosus | reverse complement strand
ACCAAGAAACTCCACAAATCTATTACTTATACACTAAAGACTGTGGAGTAGACTCGGGCGTAAAGCCGTGCACCTTGCCCTCTACTGCGCCATACTGTGCTGATCGGTATGGGTCAACATTCACCTTTCTTTTAAGTGTTCATCGCAAGAGCGGTGTCCACTGTGTCATGCCATAGCGAGAAGTCATAGATACAATAATAGGCAGCGGAAACTTACAAACCGAATAGCCAACGTATCCGGGAGCCCGAATCGAATCGGATTACTTATTTTACAAGCATTCTTGAATCGTCCTTGTCTCGATAATTCTGGATCTCCCACATTTCTCGCCTTCTCCCACGCGTACGCCATACGCCACGGATCGGATGCGGATCTGATGTGACTGATGCCAATCGAAGAGGGCTACCAGAGCCTCTTTTATGTCCACACTCCAAAACTCCGGGAACATAGGTGGAAATCCCAGAGAGCAAGAAGAGAGAGAATGAGGAAGATATGTCAGGCCCCGGGACCCGGCAAAGGCCCTGCCCGGTGCGTGCCCAGACCCGCCATATGCCTGCACATATAAGGCGTCTACAACAAAGTGATATGAAAGATAAAATAAACAATAACTAACGATATCAGAGCAAGCATGCAGCTAAGTTCTATCAACAAGCGGAAATAGAAAGAAAAGAGAAAGAGACTAAACCACTAGAACATAAAGAAACTAATACATCATAAGTCTCCAGATACAAAGTAGGGTGGTCTCTATAACAAGGTACAAAACTCTCACAACCTCTCCAACGCAAAACAAAAGAGAGGTAGACCACCTAACGCCAAATCCCTCGGTAGCTAGCTCGAGGCGAAACCTTTCCCGCGATCCCGAGCCCCTCCCGAAGTGGAAGGCTCTGAAAGAAAACATAAAACAGGGGGCATGAGAACTATAATTTATAGTTCCCAGTGGGCAATTACTGACCTGCACCAACTGCACCACTAGGCCCAAAAGAGAGCAGATAAAGTTAATAGAATTTAACTGCGGTAAATGAAGCATAATAATAAGATGCTACTCTACTATGCCATAAGTATGTAGAATGTCAACATGAAGTACATCTACTCTACATGAACCAGTATGCCAGTACTTAAACAAATATGCTATGATGCAACGTGTAATACTATGAAGTATGATATATGTCTCAAAGCCAACTACATATCTAGTATGTACTATCCTGGCAACCAAGTACACTACGATGCCATCTGCGATACCGTCAAGTATCCTATGAATCTCAATGTCCGACCCTATGCCGTAGCATGTTAAGGAATCCAACTACTATGACCTGTCTAGTAGTGATTATCAACTTGTTGTTTAATATTTTGGTTCAATCTCATTCAGGATCTACACGGGTGTAGTCCGGCTTGTGCCGCCTAAGTGCCTGTGGTAGCCCAACATTCCTGCCCTTGGAATGTGTCTGTCCCACTCGACCCCGTAGGCTTCTCAGTACCGCACGAGCGAGCATATGTCGCGTAGGCTAACTCCGGAGTGCCGGCTTGTAGGGAGCGACCCGTACAAGCATGTGCGAATGAGCACAAATGGCAAGCAAGCATGGTCAAAACCTCAAGTACCCAATCATCATGTCTCTAACATGGTAACAGTCACTAGCAACCCAAAGGTCTAGTACTATGTCTCAATGTGAAGGTTAAACCGTTCAATAATTTCGATGTCAATGACCTTAGCTTTACTAAGTCCAAATCTCAAGGTGAAGTTCCTACATTCACTATGTTTAGTGCCTCTTTATGACATTTAAACATTGCTATAATCTAAGCACATTTCACCTTCTAAGTCTCTTTATGACGTTAACTTGTTCTATCAATAATAGATTAATACACATGCTCTCTAGCGTGTTCTCATATTGCCACATGTATGTTCTTTCCAATGCAACTATCCACTTGGCATAATTTCTCATAATAATAACATGCAAATGCAATTTACATATCCATCAAGTCTAATGCCGCTTTATGACATTAGCTTGCCGTTTGTATACACTCTAACCTATGTCACTTAAGGTCGATATGACCAACCATGTCAAGCATGCGTTCTAAGCCCAAGAGTGTAATCTATGTGCCATAAGCACCATATGCAACATGATCTTAATCAAATGTAAGAATGCTAACCATAGGCCCCTAGCCCAACATAAAAACTCTCTACCATATAGAGGTCAAATATACATTGTATATAACATGTGCATTTTAAGCATTCTAAAATTCACAAATAATGCATCGAACATGAATATGCATGCTTTTTCATTTTACATTACTTAAATCATCAACAATGAGATTTTCTCATTATGTGGCTAGGTCAAACCCACCGACGACAACGGAACCCTTCGATTGTTCCGATGAGGGTGTCCACCACTCTCCTAGTACCGAAAAGGTAAGGAAACAAGTGTCACAAGGACCCTACAAACAACACATAGCTCAAACATTAAGCTTTTCAAGCTAAGGTGGGAAAAACTCACTGAAAATGGTGAATATCTCTCTTGATCTCCAAAAGGAGGCAAGAATCCTTTAAAACCAACCTAAAAGATGGTTCAAATAAGATCAATCAAGATCAAAAAGCCTCAACTCGAAAATCCCCATTTCTAACCCTAAAATTCAAAATCTAGGGTTTCCTCTAACCAAAACAAACAAAACATGTATCAAATGAAAAATACATGTTACTAACCTCTTAAATAGCCTCAAACCAAGTCCAAAATCAGCTAGGGTTGGAGGTCTCCTCACAAACAAGCTCCTCTCAAAGCTCCAAGTCTTCAATCATGGAGAAAACCCAATAAAAGCAAAGAAGAGGAGAAGGGAGAGATCAAAACACCATAAAATCCACCAAAAATGGGGATCAAACAAGGGAAGGGGAGACTCACCTTGATCTCCACTGGGTTAGTCAAAGTGAGCAGCTAAGGAGCGAGTGGGGTCAACTATATTAGGATGTTGTACTTGCCAATTCACCCTCCGAAACAGCCGACTGACATGCGGTACCGGTACACGGGTTGTTTGTGACCCGGTAATCGCCGAACCAGCCACGCGAGCTCGGGTAGTTAGCGCTCTGAGCTGCCAGAGGGTCGTGGTGATACAAGGTCGCCTAGGTACGGATACGCCACCCGAATTGAACGGAAGAGAGCTAGTACTCCACTTTGGCGCCTTGTGCTATTTGAAAGGTATCACGTTAATTCTCGGGATACGAGGAATGGTGCTGACATGTCTACGACGCCCAGATTGCGAAAAAAATATCCACCATCATACCTCGATCGCGTTTGCAAAGGTCCCAGTGCTTTAGCATCGTTCCAGTATGTTTTCGATCCATAATGCGGCCTTTCATCACTATCTGCTCGTTAAACTGCTCTCTCTTAAACGTATTTAAACTATATATATTTTGCAGATACCTTTCTATCAAACAAGTGTTACTAAACTCTGAACGGCCTCTTGAAAATAAAATCTATAAAAATGATGATAAAGATTTAAATTCAAGATTCAGATTACTGATCTTACTCTAATATTAAATTTTTTCGGATTACGATATTATTAATAGGTGAAAGAATTTCTATAATTTTCATCGGGGTTTGGTTTCTTTACCGTTCATCTCAACACACATCGGCTTTAAAATTATCATTTTGAAGATTTTTGTCCTGTCAAATGATGTCGAAAATCTGAAATTTAGTTTCCAATACTTTTCAAATGTGCTAGAGCAGTTACCTGAGCAGTCGTCGTTTTGGAAGCACTCATCAAAAAACTTGGTTAGACGGAGTGTCCGTGACTATCTGAGTAGTATAGATAGCCGACTTCTATATATATATATATATATATATATATTGGGTCTAGCTACTATACTATTATGAGTATGATCGCCCTCGTACTCATAAGTTGTTTTCGATGATAGAACTTCCGAATCAACGATCCACACCGTTAAACCTTATTTATAGCATTTAAAACTTCTAGAAATCAAATTTTATAATTTTTCGACATCATTTACCTTACGATCAAGAGGTCACAAATTTGACAATTTTTAACGGCCGGTATGGGATACTTGCTAGTTTAACGGTGTCACGCCTCGAGCCCGATCCTTTTGGCCGGTTCGAGGGCGTCGAACAAACGCCGAACGGACAGAGCCTCCCCTGTCCGCCAAGGCTCAACAACAAGTATCAATAGAGTAAAATTTGCGCATGCGGAAGCAAACATGATGGCTTGCACGAGGGCAAGCAATAGCCAAAGTGAAAGGACTAAACAAAACATCACAAGTAATATGATTAAATTTAAATCACATACATGCATTCAACTTCGAAGTTCTATTATAATCTTTGCATTATTTCTTTTATACATTTCAAATCTCCAAAATAAACCTTTGCCTTTAACATCATAAAGCATCTTTAATACATTTACTCTAAACATCCCTAATCATTATCAAAATACAAAAAATGATATATATATAAAAGGGGTATGTAACTACAAAATGTAATGTATCTCGGGCGGTCTCTATCTAGGGCGCGATACCCTTACCGCGATCGTCTGCCGGCTCGCTCGGTCCCGGCTCTATGGAAATAGTGGGGTGAGAACTATAACAAAGTTCCCAGTGGGTTCAGCAACCAACCACGCCGACTTTCCCACTAGGTCTAAATCAGGCATAATAGAAGGAAGGATAGATAGTAACCAACTAACAAATGCAGCTAATATGACTGAACAATAAACAATATTATGCTCGATAGAATACTCATGATGAATGCAAGATTACCAGATCAGTGCCCAATCTCGTGGCTAGCCCGTAGGTTTCGCCCTCAGCAAACTCACCAACCCAAATCCCTACTATCGGGGAGATACCCGCTACAACCCAACGAGTCGGTCCTCTCGGGAGATACTCGCTACAACCCAGTGATGACAACTCCGGAGCACATCGCCCGAGGGAGAGCTACCACCCTCGAGCAAGGAATTACAGGTGAGTATGATCCAATCCTTAACTATAAGGATGTCAAGTCCAATTCATTCCTTAACTATAAGGAAATAATGCACATATGACCCTTAACTCTAAGGTTGTCATGTCATAATGTCACTACCTTTGTATACTTGCATTCGTTAACCTTTACTAGTGTCATATACACTACTTTGTTCTTGTACTCATTCACTAATGTCACACTTGTTTCTAAGTGTTCAACTCTAGCACTCTTGACTCATCAATGCCATCTTCTACATTCATATCCATATATCACATTTGTTCTCTAATCCACTAAGTTCTTGTCATTTAACATGCATACGTAGAGTTATTAAAATTCTCAGTGAGATTTGAACTCACAACATGCAAAAAGAAGCTTACAATTACCCTACTATGCAATATGCTCAAATACATATATATACTCAAATATGACACTTTAGACATAAAAGGAATTTCAAGATCCTTGGTATGCACCACCCACCTTAGATGGTTGAGAGGATCCTACGGTGAATTTCTTGGAATTTTTGAAGCCCTACTTTTTCGCCTGCGGCAAAACGAAGCAAAATTAGGCTTTTTCTCAATAACCTTATCTAGACCTTTTCGTAACGTCAAACGGAGTTGTCCCACGCATCGGGAATACCCACAATTAGATTTCTACAAGGTCAATTTGCCTTAGAAACACCCTAGGGCAAAAGCCCCAAATTTGGTGCCTTAATGCCACCATTGGTTCAAACTTAGATTTTGATCTCTAGAACAAGTAAAAGAGAGCTCGTCCAACACCTAAAAGTTTATTTAGAACCATCCAAACCATTTCTATGGCATATAAAGAAACCCTAGAAATCCACCATTAGAGCACTTTGAAGAAACTAGGGTTTCTTGTGTTCTATAACTCCAATTAGGTTTCTATACTCATTAGAAGATCAAAACCTAGTTTTCTAGGACATAAACCCAAACCCTAAACTCAACTTTCCACAAAACCTCACCTTGGTCACAAGCTCACCAATGTCTACCTTGTAGGAGAGTTCTAGATCTTCTCCAAGTTCCAAAACCCTCTAAAAATCCTTCTCCTCTAACTCCTCCTTGCTCCTTGGGGAGATTTCTAAAGAGAGAAAGAGAGAAATGAGAGGGAGTGAGGTGTGGGCTGTGAAAGAGAGAGGGGAGGGTGTTTGGGGTATTAACATGTTGTAACAATTACAAAAAAATTCTCCACTTTTTTCTAATTGCAGCAGATTTCATTGTTGCCGACAGACCAAAGTGTACCGGTGCACGGGATTTTGTACCGGTACATTTTCTGCGCAGAGGCAACCCGAGAGCATGTTTCTGGGATTTTACCAAAGTGTACCGGTACACACCAGGGGTGTACCGGTACATTTTTGCGAAAAATCAAACCCGAGAGCAATCTCTTCTCGGGCTGTAGGGCTGTACCGGTGACAACTCGGTGGTTGTACCGGTACACTTTGCCCAGAAAGCTTGTTTTGCACCGTTTTCGATTCTACTTCGCGCCGATCGATGCTAAAACCTTTCTAACACCTCTTAAACTCACTTTTAGCCCTTCCAACCTTGTTGGAATGCTAAATGGAACTTGTCCAACTATTTCTTTCGCATTGTTCACTTTTAAATCGTGCCAAGCAATGCTAAAACTTGCTTAAAACTCTCAGGACTCGACTTTGACCCTTCCAACATTGTTGGAATGTCAACCGAACTTTGTCCATCCATTACTCTCGGCACTTTAACCCATTTGGCTAAAGTTCGATAATCACTATCGAGGTTTCAATACGTTACAAACGGTGTAAAAGAATCGGAATTTGTTGAATTTTTGATAGAAAATTCTATTCACAACATAGATAAAGATCAATGACTCCGATCTTGAATTGAAGGATCCGATCATTCTTTTTACAACGTCGTTTGATTTTGGCCGTTCTTTTTATGCCCACTTGATAGATTTTATTATGATTTTGAAAATTTATGAAATTTATTTTCTACAAGTTCCAAATACTCTAGATCATATTTAATGGTGTGGATCGTCAATTCGGAAGCTCCATCATTGAAAACAACTTATGAGTATGAGGGCTCCAATACTCATAATAGTATAGTAGCCATGGCCTATATATATATATATATATATATATAGAGAGAGAGAGAGAGAGAGAGAGAGAGAGAGAGTTAGGCTGGTATACTATCGGTAGCACGGAGGCCTCCGTGCTACCAAGTTGTTTTCAATGATGCGGCATCTAAGTCGACGATCGGCTCCGTTTGTAATATACCGAGAATTCGAAAAATAAATATCAAACTTTAGTCAAATTGACCAAAGTGTGAGGATGGTACACTTCGGAAAGTCCGAAGGTGTTAAAATGAGTAAAAGTGCATTTAAAGAGATCTTTGAGAGCTAAAGAAATAAAAATCTGCAAACTGCAGCTTTTGTGCTCTCGGGGACCGGTCCCTGGTGGGAGAGACCGGTCTCCGAACGCGTGAAAAATGAAAAAGGGAAAAAATCGGCTAAGTCCCAGAAATCAAGCTCTCGGGAATCGGTCCCTGCTGGAGAGACCGGTCCCCCCAAGAGAGACCTGTTGCATTGCACGGGGGCCCTGGCTGCCCGTGGGGAAAGCTCTCTGGGACCGGTCCCTTGTCGGGGAGACCGGTCCCCGAGCACGAAAATTGCCCAGTTCTGGCAGTTCAAGAGAATAAAAGCTGAGGGGTTTATTTGCAAAAATGCAACCCATGGGTTATGTTGAGGGGTTATGAGGGCTCTATCTCTCATTCTCTCACCCTCTCACCCTCTAAACTTTCTCTCTCTTTCTCTCTCTAGAAGACAAGAAGGAGAAGAAGAAAGAAAGGAGAAGAAAGGAAAAGAAGGAGAAGTAGAAGAAGACAAAGGTAGAGAAGAAGACCAAGGAGTGGAGCAACTCCTTCTTCTTCCTCTTTGGAGCAAAGAAAGGAAAGCTTACAAGGTAAGCTTCTTCCCCTCTTATGGTAGAACCCAAACTAGGGTTTGGATTGAGCTAAGAATGGTTTTAATGGGATCTCTTGAGTAGATTAAGTTCTCTTTTGCTTCTCTAAGAGATCAAAACCCTAGATTTGGTATATGTAAAGCTAGGGCACCCAAATTTGGGGCTTTTGCTTGTGAGGGTTTCAAAGTGAAGTTGACCCTTTAGAAATCTAATTGGGGACCAAACGAACACGTTGGTGCGCTCGGATTGACGTTACGAAAAGCCTATGTAAAGTTATGAGCAAAAATGCCTAATTTGGCTTCGTTTTGCCGCAGGTAGCGAACTAGGCGGCTAAAAATCCCGAGAAAATCACCGTAGCACCTAAGAAAGCCTACGAGGTGGGTGGTGCTCTCCAAACTTGTTGGAATTCCCTTTATGTCTAATGTGTCACTTCTTGAGTATACATATATAATTGTTGCATGCATAGTAGGGTAATGAGATTATAAATATGTGAATGTTTGTATTTTATGAGTTCAAGTGCATCATGAAATGGTTGAGAACCGATGAGAATGTAATAACCCTATATGTGCATGTAAAAAGAGATAAGAGCTTAGTGAAGTTAAAGAACAAGTGACATATGATATGAGGACAACGTAATGTTGAGAATGAAGGCTAAAGTTAGCATGATGTAGGACGTAAAGAACACTAGAGCTAGTGTGTGGCATCAAAGAGAACAAATGTGGTATAAAGAATGATAAAAACTAGAGTTAGCAAATGTGTGGCATCAAAGAATGACAATTGCTAGAGTTAGCAACAAAATATGGCATAAAAAATAATGACTAGAGATAGCATTAAATGTGGGGCATCCAAGAATACTAGAGTTAATGTATGATATGAATGATAGTAAAGAATGTAAAGAACACTAGAGTTAGTGTATTGACATGGTCGAAGATAAAGAATGCAAAGAATATGAGATTGACACAACGACATTCAACCTTAGAGCTAAGGGTCATTTGTGCATAAATTTCTTAGAGTTAAGGAACAGATTGAACTGAACATCCTTAGAGTTAAGGATTGATTATGCTCGCTATAAGTCCTTGCTCGAGGGTGGTCGCTCCCCCTCGGGCGATGCGCTCCGGAGTTTGTCATCACTGGGTTGCTGTTCCCCAGAGGACGGTCGTAGCAGGAGGAAACTGAGGGCCCGCAATCATGGATTTTGAGTTGGTGAGTTAATGAGGCGATACCCCCGAGTTAGCCTTGAGATTGAACTAAAGAACAAGAACAAAGAATAAAGTATAAAGAACAAAGATCATGCATTCTTCATGAGTTTATATTGAGCATCTTTATTGATCGCATTGTTCAGGCATATTAGTTGCATTTGTATAGTTGGCTACTTATCTGCTTATTCTTTCTATTATGCCTGAGTTAGACCTAGTGGGAAAGTCGGTGGAATTGGGGCCGAACCTATTGGAAACTTCGTTGTAGTTCTCACCCCACTATTTCCACAAAGCCGGGACCGAAGAGCCGGCGAGCGACCGCGGTAAAGGTATCGCGCCATAGACAGTGACTACCAAGTCGAGTTTTACATTTTGTAGTAGCATTCCCCTACTTCATCTTTTGTATTTGATGAATTGAGATGTAAAAGAAAACGAATGTAATGTTTATTTCGAGGAGAATGGGATGTAAAAAGAGATGATGAAAGGCAATGTAAAGAGAAAATGTGATGGTTGAATGCAATGTATATGATCAAAAATGAATCATAGTACTTGTATAGTTAATTAGCTTCCTTTCTTTCACTCATGGCTATTGCTTACCCTCGTGTAAGTCGTATTTGTATGTTTCCGCTTGTGCTTTCCCTTACTTGAAATGTACATGTGATGAGCCTTGGGCGCTCAGGGAAAACTCTGTCCGTTCGGCGTCTGTTCGACGTGCCCATGCCGGGCCAAATTGGTATCGGTCCCGGGGCGTGACACCGTTAGACTTGATCTACACTATTAAAAATATTTGGAAACTAAATTTCATAATTTTTCGGCATCATTTGGCTAGTGATCAAAAGATCTCAAAATTGACAATTTTAATGGTAGATGTGATGCGTTTGTGAATTTAATGGTGTAAAATAATCCAAATCTGATAAAATTTTTATAAAAAATTCTTTTCACTATTTAGAGTAAGATTAGTACCTCTGATCTTAAATTCAAGTATTTTATCATCATTTTTTATGAGATTTTTATTTTTAGCCGTTCATTTTTATACTGCTCGTTTGATAGGTAAATGATGCCGAAAAATTATGAAATTTAGTTTCCAAATTTCTAATAGTGTAGATCAAGTCTAACGGAGCCGATCATCGATTTGGAAGCCGCATTATTGAAAACAACTTGGTAGCAATGCATGTTTGAAAAAGGAGTTCTTCTTCTTCTCCTTCTTCAAAGTTAATTTAAAAAATCAGAAAACTTTCAAAAGGATTTTACAAAAGAGAAGAAAAGTAGTGAAGGTCAAATTCAATATTATAAGTGTAGAGGATTTGGTCATATTGCATTGGATTGTCCAAATAAAAAGTCCTTGAAAAAAGAAAGCGATGCAAGCCATTACTTGGGATGAATCTTCTTCTGACGAATCGTCCTCAAGTGATGATGACGTTAATGCCACTGCACTTATTGCACATGATTCTACTTTTGTGTGTTTAGCATCCACTGACTCAATCTCTATGTCTCCTCTGCATGAAAAATCTTCTTCGGAGAACTCAACGTGTCACGCCCCGGGACCGGCGGAGGCCCTCCCGGTAGCGTGCCTAGACCCGCCATATGTCAACACATATAAGGCGTCTACAATAAAAGCGGAAGTAAAAGCAAGTAATAAAACAAGTAGAAGAAGTGAAATAACTAACAACTAATGATATCAGAGCAAATATAGTTCTATCATTTACACCAAGGTAAAGAAGTAAAGCTAGACAGTAAAAGGAGTCATAAGAAGTACAATATCTATCTCAAATGTACAAAAATGGTGGTCTCTAGTACACTGGCAAAACGCTCAACCTCTCGCAAAATAAAACATAAATCGAGAGGTGGACCACCTAGCGACTCGTCCTCGAAGGAAGCTAGCTCGAAGCAACTCCCTTCCCGCGATCCCTGGCCTCACCCTGCGTGGAAGGCTCTGAAAAACATCGAAAGAAAGAGGCATGAGAAGCTATAATAATATAGTTCCAGGGCAATTACGAGCCTCAGCTCATCGCACCACTGGCCCCAAAGAAAAAGTAATACTATAATGCAATAAGAAGAGTAATACAACTAATTCAATACAAACATAATTGAAGAGCTAACCGCTATATCTTAAGAAACATGATGTTTTATGGTGATTGTACATCTATGCTATCATAAGAATATATGTCCATATTGAAAAGAGTAAGCTCTAACGAACAACCGAGTATGCTCAATGCAACAATGAAACCGCCAAGTGTGCTATATGTAGCCAATGCAATCATGAATCATGTCAAAGTAATCCCAATACTAACCTATCTAAGTGGTGATTATTCATTCTCTCAACACTGCGCGAGTCGATTTCCGTTCCAATTAAGAACCTCACCCCAAGGTATCCAGCTTGTGCCGCCCTAAGCTGCTTGGTAGCCCGACTCCTACCTTGGATGTGTCTAAGTCCACTGCGACCCCGACTTCTAAAATACCGCACCAAGCGATCATAAGTCGCGTAAGCTAACAATTCGTAGTGCCGCTTTGTAAGAGGTCGACCCTCACAAGCATGTGGCGAATAGCACAAATGGCAAGCAAGCATAGTCCAAGTCTTCAAGTATCCACAATCTCATGCCACTCCTAACATGGTATATGTAACTAGCATCCCGAAGATCTAGTTTAATTCGACACTTATATGACGTTCCAATATAACTAAGTCTTGTGGCCCATCTTTATACATAAGCCCACTATTCGCAAATAACACAAGTCCTGAGCTCTCTTAGGCCTATCCAACGTCTTCAGTTAAAATATAGGAATAAGTCCTTAAATGCATGCAAGAGTGCTCATTTTCACATAAAAGTCATCGATTCCAAGTCCTAAAAAAGGATGCCAAATTTTGTCGCAAAGTACGCAACATCTAGTATCCTCTACTATATAGAGGTCCGAAATTTCTTACACCCATTAACATACATATTAAGCATCCTAAAATTCACTAATAAATATAGTCTAACCTGAATTACGATCATGCTTTTTCAATTTACGAAACACTATTTCCCATATATGAGTCATTTCTAAAAACAATATCAAAGGCAGGTCAAAAACCCCTCACTCGATACGTGCGCGTAGGGTCTCGATTAGCAAACAAGTTGTCCACCCACCGAGTCTCATAAAACCCTAAAAAGTGATCAGCGAAGAGAATACGGAGTTATTACGCACCAAACCGTAAGATCACCATTAAACTAGAATCAAAAAGTCAACATTTACACTCAAGAGTAGAATCTCCCCCAAAGCTCCAAAAGTAGAGCCTAGAAACCCGTTCCAATCCAACCCTAGAAGTTCTAAACCAATTAATTTGGTCAAAAGCCTAAGCAAAAATCCCAAAAAAAAAGCCCTAAGCATGACAATTCTTAGGGTTTCATATTGGTAAAATCTAACCAAATCAAGATCAAAGGTAGAAATCCAAGTACTAACTGCCAAGATGCCTCACAAACAACTCCAAATCTTCTGGTTGGAAAGATTGGTCACCACCAGACCCATACAGCAAGCCCAACCAAAGCAAGGTGAACGAAGAGAACGGGTTGATCCCAACTCCCCAAGCACAAAACCCTTCGCTTCTTCTTCTGCTTCTCGCCTCGATCTTCTTCTACTTCTCTCTCTAGAAGGTGTTCTGGAGGGGGTGAGAATGAGGAAAATGAGAGAGGAGAAGAGGAGAAATTGCTAATAAGCCTCATCTAATGCAACCAAATCCAGTGAGCCCCTCAAAAAATCCAAAATTCATCAAGCCCGACTTGGCAGTCTTCGCCCAGAGGACCGTCTCTCCCGCAGCGGGAACCCAGGTCTCTCGCTGCGAATGCCGAAAACATCGTCGGGAAACCGTCTCTCCCCGCCGGGACCGGTCTCCCCACTGCGAAAAAGACACGTTCGGGAAACTCGTCTCTGCCAGCCAAGGGACCGGTTGCCTCAGGCTGCCAGCAACACTTGTTGCACTGGGGCGCCGGTCTCCTTCCAGGGAACGGTTAACGAAGTAAAAACTCCAGGACTTGTCCAGAATTTTCAAATTTTCGAAACTTTTTATGTCGAAACATTTCTACACCCTCCACGAATGTGGAGAAAGCTTCGAAAACGACCATCCAAACACACTCGAACGCTCAGCATTGCAAAGGTCAGTGTGTTACATTCAAGCCCTCTCCTAAAAAGATTTCGTCGCGAAACCCAAAGGACAAAATTACATTCAAGCCTCCTCTGAAAAAGATGGCTATGCCGTCTTCACGCAGTGCGCTCTGATCGCAGCCCGCCAGTGCCCTCGCGTCGTTCGTGTTGTTCCAAAGCTGCCTTACGTAAGGATTCTCGTTCCGCAATCTTTCACCTCGCGAGCCAAAATCCTCAAGGTTGCTCTGTCAAAGCTCAGAATCATTCCGCAAGCTCCAAAGGTGTATCACCAATACGTGAATGCCGGATGCGGATTACTTCCGAAGGACCGATACAATACACAATTGTGTACACGATAGTTCGCGGTAGAACCAGTCCTAATACCTACCGCCTATCCGCTCAAAACCGATCAAACGGTCCAATTAATCGGGGGCTAACTTGCGCCGGATTCCAAACTTCGAATCCGCCTTGGTCGCGAAACTTTCAAGAATACATGTCTCCAATCTGAAACTCCAAAGTTTCGTTCGACCAGCCTGATCAGCAAACTCCTCCTGCTACTCTGGAATATCAACAATCGCTCCGAGCGATGCGAACCTTGTCCTCTG
>NW_017891719.1:0-13805 GCF_001540865.1 Ananas comosus | reverse complement strand
TGGTAGGGATCTCACTTGGGAGGATTTGATTGGGTTGGGACCCTTGTCACCGCCCGGAGCCAGCGGAAGCCCGCCGGACGCGTGTCCAGGCCTGCCATTGTCTACAACATATAGCTTGGCCTGCGCCGTGCCGAATGGCCCCGTGGTAGTCAACATCCCACTCCAGGGATGAGGCCTCCCCGACGAGGCGATCCACTTCGGCGCCCATGCCGCACGCGAGCATGTTGTGCGGATGGCTATCTCGGAGTGCGCGGCTGCAGGGGAGGCGACCTCACAAGGCATATGCGAATGGAGCACAAATGGCAAGCAAGCTAATGATCTTCTCGTGGTACCAAGTGCCTCATGTGCTGAAAATATGGAATATGTCAAGTATCACGATGGCCTATCTCTATGTCGTCATGTCTCTAACATGGAAATATAGAAGATATGAGTGCCCTACCGATATGTTCTAGTGTGCAGTTTAAAATGTTTACTAGTTCGCCAATGCCTCTTAAATTGACACTTTTATTCTCTAGTTCAAGCATGAGAAGGTATGTTCTCAGTCACATTTCCTAGTCAATTAATCCTCATGGTGACACATGTCTCAAACTGCAAAGAAACACTTTCGCATATGGCTCTGCATTCTACTGCATTTATAGCTCTACTATATAGTGTGAAATTTCTAATACACGAGGCATGCATTTTTAGTCTCTAAAAATTCTAATAAAATTCCATTTAGCATAGAAATGAAGCATAAACATAATTACAACAAGTAGAAAGAGCATAGGGGGCCATTTTCGACCCCATTTCACCGAAGCCAATACCCACCGCATGACAACGAAAACTCCCAACCCCCTCCCTCGTGCCGCTCCAAACGAGGTGTTCCTCTAGTGCTCGCTGTACCCCTAGCAGGTACAAAGAACAATGAGTCAACGACCGAACTGAATCAAAGCTACACGCTCAAACATAAGCTTCTCTAGACTAGGTTGGAGAAAAGCTACCCGAAAGCTAACGAACTCTTCTCGATCTCAAAAAGGAGTTAGATTCTTCAAATCCAAACCTGAAATAAAGTTCTAAAACCAATACAATGTGGTTCTAGAAGCTCACAATCAAAAATCCCCATTTTAGGTAACGCTAAAACTCAAAATCTAGGGTTTGATCTAGTAACATCCAACAAAATCCGAATCTAGAGGAGAAACAAGTGATTACCTCTTAGAAGCTTCATCTAAGCTCGACAAGCTCTAGTTCCAGAGAATCTTTCCCTCCACAAAGCTCCAATCCAAGCTCTTGGTGCTTCAACACATCGGAGAGAAAGCACCAAAACGGGGAAAAAAGAGAGAGATAATCCAATGAAAACCAAAAGAGAGGGACCAAATCTAAAGAAAGTAAGGGGGAGGGTGCCTACTCTTCTCATCCCTGGTGCTGTGAGCTCAGGAGGTGCCCTACGGGCGTGGTGCTAAATAGATTAGGCACCAAACCTGGAAAACTCCCTGTAGTTCATACAGTTAGATTTGCAAGTGGTATACGGTACAACGGGAAGAGTGTACCGGACACACCTACGAAGAATGCGAAGCTCCTAGGCTCGCGGTTCCAAAATTTGCTCACAATGTACCGGTACAGACCATTAAGCGGCGTACGGTACAAAATGTGTACCGGTACGACATTGAAGGCGTGTACCGGTACATTCGTGCAGGAATGCCAATCCGAGGGTAGGCAAGTCAACTTTTTGGTGACCTTAGCCGCTACATAAAAACTACAATTCGAAAATTACGTGCCATAGGTCTGGAACAGCAACGGGACCCATCCAGAAAGTCTTGGAAGACTCGGGGACACTGCCGTCCAAACACTCGAACCCCGCCAATTTGCAAAGGTCCAGTGCAGTCAATTCAACTGGGGTGTTGTGGGGGCTGTGGTGGGTTGCCTAAAAAGGTAGTTTCGTCCGGCGAAACTCGATAGCGAGGTCATACCTCGAGATGCCAGTCTGAAAAGAGTGGGGATAGGGGCTCCAGGCAAGCGGGGCTCTCTCAGCTCCCACGTGGCGGTCCTCCGCGTCCCCTTAGTTGTGTGCTCCAGAGATCCTTCACATTTACGAATATCCGGATGTCGCGCTCAGCTTCTTTCACCGTCGCGAGCCAGAATCTTCACGGGTTTGTCTCGAGTAGCTGCATGACCTCCACGGCAGGCGTCGCGACTGGTATATGTATCCCAAACATTGAGTCGTGGGATCATGAATGTACCGCTCGCGAAAAGGCGATAAGTGATAAGCGTGTGCACGTCCGCATTAGGTGGTGGGCTCGGTGTTAGAGCAAGTCGATACGCTACCGACTACACCTCCAAGATCTCATACCGGTCCAATGAAACGGGGGCTCAACTGTTCCCCGAATCCCGAATCTCTTGATCCTCTAGTCGGCGAGACCTGTCAAGAAACATTAGTACTCCAACTTGGAACTCCAAGTCTCGCCGTCGTTCGATCGGCGTAGCTCCTCTGTTACTCTGGCGCCTCAAAAGTCGCTCCCGAGAGCAATTCGAACCTTGGTCCTCCAGTTCCTGGAGCACATCGGGCCTAGAGCCAAACTGCTCACCAACTTGCTCCAAATGACAAGGGCGATCTACACTTCAGTCTATAGAGTGTTCGAAGGGCGCCATTCTGATGCTTGCTGATAACTATGTTGGTAAGCAAACTCCGCCATAAGTAACTGTAGCGACCATGACCTCCCTGAAAGTCTATACAAAGCCCGGAGAATCCTCTATGGTCTGAATATGCGCTCCGACTGTTCCATCACTCTGCGTGTGACGAAGCTGTACTGAAGTCCAGGCGAGTGCCCTAGGGCGTCTGCAGACTGCTCCAAAGTGAGCACAACCGGTGTGTCTCGATCGACAGATTACAATTGATGTAGCACTCCAGTGAAGTCGCACAACTCATCAAGGCTTAACGTTGTGCGCGAGCTTCTCTCCCGGTCCAAGTCGTAATAAATAGGTATAAGTGCGCCGACTTCGTCAACCGATCACGATCACCAAAATAGCATCGTGCCCCTGTTGCAGAGCGAGGCAACCCTGTCACGAAGTCCATGTGATCTTTCCCACTTCCACACGGGACATGAGGTAAAACTGCTGGAAGTTTTCCCGCTGGGGAACTCAGTGCTCAGCCTTTACTTGTTGAGGCAAGTAAGCATGTAGCGACAAGTAAACTCCAACCAACATCCTTTCATCCCAGGCCACCAATAGAGCAACTTATTAGAATCCTTATACATTTTGGTGCACCCGGATGTATAGCATAGGGCGCCCGTGCGCTTTCCTGAGGGATATCTCCTTTAATCCGCCGAATCCGCAAGAACATATGCTGCCACGGAAACGCATCAATCCTTGATCAGGTCAACAGGAAGTCGCGGGTACAAGACCATCAACCATCTTTACGCCTCTAATCTTTGACTCCAGCTCGGAAACTTGCTTTCCTTGATCCTGTCCAACAAGGTAGGTTACCACCACAATGTCATCAACCTCATAGCGCGTGTCGGAGTCACTATCTCCAACCTCCAACCGCTTCATCTGCTCGACAACTGGCTGGAGTGAGTCACAACATGCATCGGCTATTTGTCCATCGATTTCCTAACTAGCGCATTCCGCCACCCACGTTAGCCCTTTGCCCCGGTGGTAAAGAATCGTCAGATCATAATCCTTGAGCAGGTCCAACCATCTGCGCTCCTCAAGTTCAACTCTTTCGAGTAACAGGTATTTAAGTCTTTGGATCCGTGTATACTTCACACCCGCTCGCCTTAAAAATAGTGGGCCAAATAGCTTCATGCGACACTACAGCAGCCACATCCAATATCATGCGTCGGTAGTTCTTCTCATATTCCTTTAGCTGGCGGGAAGCATACGCGAGTCACCTGCCATGCCCTGCATCAATACACAGCCCAAACCATTAAGATGAAGCATCACTATAAACCACATACCCTGCTCCACTATGGTAGGGTCAAGATTGCGGCAGTCGTCAATCTCTGCTTCCACTGCTGGAAGCTTGCTCGCTACGCGTTCATTCCAATGCAACTTGACATCCTTTGTGCTGGTGAGCTCGTGAGGGGAGTTAGATAAACCTTGCAAAGTCCTCAAACGAATCTCCGGTAGTCAGCGCCATCCAAGAGAACTCCGAATCTCCGGACGCTGGTCGGTCTCGGCCAAATCCTTGGATTGCTTCCGAATCTTCTTCGGGATACACGCTATAACCTAATTCCTGAAATCACGTGTCCAAGGAAAGGCTAGCTCTCGAAGCCAAAATTCACACTTCTTTCAGCTTGGTCGTAAAGCTCCTTTTCCCGAAGTACTTGGAAGCACAATGCCTCAAGTGTTCCTTCGTATCTGCATCAACTCGGAGGTGAGTAGACCAAAATTAGTCGTCGATGAACACCACGACGAACTGTCTAGATAAGGCTTGAAAACACGGGCATCAGATCCAATAAAAGCTTGGCCGGGGCATATTAGTAAGCCAAACCGGCAGTAACTGTAACTCATAATGTCCATCGTACCGGTGTTGAAAGGCCAGTCTTCGACAACATCCTTCGGCGTTTTGATCTGAACTCGGTGGTGATCCGATGCAAGTCGATCTTGGATACACACATGATCCCTGAAGCTGATCAAACAACGGTCGTCGATCCTTGGCCGGATACTTGTCTTGATCGTGACTTCGTTGGAGTTCACGATAATCACCGCAAAGCGAACGTGACCCGTCCTTCTTCTTGACGAACCAAAACTGGTGCTCCCAACGGCGAAACGCTATCTGTCGCAATGAAGCCCTTGTCCAACAATCCTGCAGCTGTTGCCCTCAGCTCCCTCAGCTCCGGCGGTTGCCATCCTATAGGGTGCCATTTGAGAAAAATCTTTTGGGGGTGTCCCTTGAGGGACAGAGATCTACCACAAACTCAATCTCCTTATAGGAGGCATACCTAGGGGACTAGCTTGGAAACACATCCCTGGAACTCCGCACCACCGCGATACCTCGAATCCTAGGGGTGTCCATCTTCGCCCCTCAGTACAACACTACCAAAAGGCCTACACAAACCTTTACTAATCAGCTGCCTAGCGCGAGACGAGCCGATCGTTAACACAAACAGTGAATCCGGGCATCATAAATACCACCTCAGTCTGGCCCAGTTCTCTAAAGTAACCAGTGCGATTCTTACAATCAATCGTGGCTAATCTTGGTCAACAATCCATGCCCAAGCACCACATCAAAATCCCAAGTTGCGCAAGGCTAGCAATACTATATGCATGATCCAATCTCCTACCCGAATAGGGCGATAGTGGGGGCTAAACTCGTCTAAGTGGTCCAAGATGTGGCGGGTACCTCAACAATGTTTTTTTGCCGCGCGTTTTTAGGGTGCCAACCAAAGAACCCAATGGGGATGCCAGGCGAATCCGTGGCAGAACAGCCGATCTATAAATGCAATGCAATGCTCGGTAAATGCAAATAGCACGGGATCTCGTGAGATGCATCAAGTAAATGATACCGGGTCAAGCACGATCCTCGGCTGCTGCCGCGCTCTCTGGGTCTGAGCGGCATACATGCGGCGGCAGTGGCGGGCCTGTCGGGTGTGATCGCTCGCTCTGGCGTGGACGGTGGCGCTCCAAGGGCTGATCGGGGGTGTTGTCGACGGAGTCCCTGTGGCGTGTGGATGGCTGGGTAGAGCCGGTGCGATGCAGCGACGGGGTCGGTGAGAACCCGCTGGCTCGCGTAGGCACGTGGCCCCTGTGAGCGTACTGAGAGCACCTGCCCGCCCGCTGTAGGACACTGCGGTGTGGTAATGGGGACACCGGCCAAATCACACACGGGGGAGGGCCGGCGCGATCGGAATCTCCCGATATGCTGACTGAGCCGCCGTCCTCGCTGCTGGCTTCTCGGAAAGCGGTCGGCGGCCTCCTGAGTGGCGTCTGGCTCGCACCTCCCAGCCGCAGCCTCTTGGCGCTTACACCTGTCCTAGCAGGCTCCGCTGCTCCTGGAACCTCTGCCGCGCCGCTCTCCACAATGACGCGCGATCGCAGCCATCTCCCGGTAGGTTTGAGAGGGGTTAGAGGATTGCACGTAACGAAAGCATGAGACGCGTCTCAACCCGTCAGCGTCGAAAATCGCGGCGCCTTCGTCGTCGTCGGTCCCGCACGACCGAAGGGCCGCAATGCCAGAAGCCGAGAAAACTCTCTGTCGTTACTCGGCCATACAGTCATGTCACGCCTGGCGCAAGCTGCGAGATCCTGCCTCCATCTGTCTCTTGACGTTGGCGGGAAGTTCAGTGCCGCCAGAAGAAGCGCCTTGAACTCGTCAAGAGTGAGTAGATGCCATCAGTGCGGGGTGTCCTTGAAGTCCAACCACAGCGTAGGCCTCGCCGCTCCAAGTGGTGAGTGCGCGACGGCCAAACTCTATCCTCTCCTCTCACGAAGGTGTCGCCGGAAGAGCTTCTCATGTGCATCGACCACTTCTCCACGATTCCACGTGGTCGACTTTTCTCGCCGTCAAAGACTCGGGGACTGGCACCTCCTGAACTCATTGAGGCGCGGTCCATCGGTCTATCTCGCCTCCGCCCCTCCACAACGGTAGTAGGAATGCAGCTCAAGCCGGGCGGCCTGCTGCACAGGTCGGTGCCGGTGCCAAAACCCCTCCTGGGGTCACGCCCAAGCGCGCACGGGCGTAAGAACTGGCCTTTCGCGCGGGGACGGCGCTTCGGCTTGTGCGAACGTCAGCAACTGGGGCTGGCGGTGTAGGCCCTGCGTCTCCCTGGAAGCTGCTGCCTGCTCAGAAGTAGATCCTCCCAGGCGCTTCGATCCGCCCGCTGCCTGTCGGCGCCGCCGCCTCGGTCTGCTGTTCGCGGCCGCCTCCGCCTGCGAGGTGACTAGGCTGGGGTGGTGAGCGGGTGCAGATGCTTGGCCCTCAACTCACGCGGACCTCGCTGGATCCGGAGGTGCGAGTCTCAACCTCTTCGAAAGTTTTCCGGCATTGTCCGCCGACTAGGGTCAATGTCTCAATCGACTCATCGACGACCTCTCCATATGAGGTTACTTAGGTTTACTAAGTTCTTGTCCACAAGGCATTTTCTAAGGGATCCACCTATCCCTAGGTTCTCAAACCTCTAGTGTCATTTACACTACATTAATGCCACTCGTCATCATTTAGCGTTTGGATGCCACTCGTTTGTTCTTTGACATTAACACTACTTTCTATGTCATCAACACCCCCATTGGGTACATCTCTTTTCTCTCGCATCATAGATGTAGAGGCTTCGGAAATCCTTCTCGACGAACTTTACGAAAAGGCTTTAGCCTTCCTTGCCCAAGTCGATGCTAGGTTGGCCCTACTTTGTCGAGAACTTCACACCGGCTCGCCGAATGCTAAAATCGACTTCCCCACGTTTTGTGACCTAACAATAGGGTTTCCAAGGCTTCAAATGAGATCAATCTCATACTTTCACAAAAATCCCATTTTGGAGCCCTAGGTTTGCACCCATAGCAAACCATCCAATAAATCCCTAGATTCTTGGGATTGATCTATTTAGAAGCATGCTTAGGGTCCATTTGACCCACTCCAAAGCATAAAAACCCAAAACCCCAAATTCTAGAAGCTAGGGTACAAGAGCTCACCTCTTGTGCTACACCAAAGAGAAGAGGAGAGGGAGATGAAGGTGTCCAAGGCCTTCCTCTTGATCTCCTTCTTCTTCTTCTACTTGTTCTTCTCCTTCTTTTCCTTCTTTTCTCCTTTCCTTTCTAGAGAGAAAGAGAGCAAGAAAGAAAGAGAGGGAGAGAGTGTGAGTGAGGGTGAGAGAGGAAGAGGGCTCAGCCCCTCTAATCTCCCCCCTAACTAATGCCATTTTGCATAAAAACCCCTCAACTTTTAATCATTTCACTGCCCTTACTAGGCAGAATTCGCGCGGAAGGACCGGTCTCCCCGTCTTGGGACCGGTCCCGGAGGGCCTCCCTCGGGCGCACGCGTTCGGGAACCGGTCTCTCCCCGGGAGACCGGTCCTCGGGAGACTGGTCCTCACCTGAGAGACCGGTCCCCGAGAGCTCAATTTTCAGGACTTAGCCAAATTTCGACGTTTCTCGCTGGGACCACGTTCGGGGACCGGTCCCTCCCTACCAAGGACCGGTTGCATCAAGCAACCCCGCAACTGTAGCTACGGGGACCAGTCCTCTTCTATGTCCAGATTTTTGCTTATTGCTCTCGCGGACTCAACTCCAAAGCACTTTTTGTGTTTTGGACATTTTGAATTCCCACAAAGGGTATTCTCTCGACAGTTAGTAAATCCTGGATGAAGTACAATCCTCGGATTTCGAGAATTCACTTCCTTACACGGGGCTTGACCTTCGGGTGGGCCGGCAGGATTGGGTTATGCTAATACATGTAATGAACATGCATCATGAACATAGTAGATACTATTGCTTGTTTACTTTACCTGCTCTTTATTGTTCATATTGCAAGGCATAGTAGCATGCTAGAGTACTGTTTTAGCGCTAACCCTTTTACTACTTATGCCTGCTTAGACCTAGTGGGAAAGATCGGCGTCGTCGGTGGCCGAACCCACTGGGAACTATTTATTAGTTCTCATCCCACTTTGTTGCAGGACCGAGTACAGACGAACAGGTCGAGGACCGCGGTAAGGGCATAGCGCCCTAGCTAGATAGCTACCTCCTTTATGCATTAGAGTCATTACCATTTTGTTATGTGGATGTACATTGGTAGAGAGAGAGACTTTATGTATTTTGGGTGAGGTCGCTTATGATGTACATGTATTACGAGATGAGTAATGTATCTATTTGATGCAAGAAGTAAATCAATGATGTAAATGAATAGAAACATGTAAGATGGTTGAATGCAATGTAATAGATAGAACTCTCTCTTGTGCTGCTTGTGTAGTACTTGCTTCTTATACTCGCAATGTTCATGTATGTTTTTTAAGTTACCTGGGCAACTTGATGTACATGACCTTGTTGTTAGCCTTGGGCGGACATGGGAGACTCTGTCCGTTCAGTGCCTGTCGCCGAGCTCGTGCCGACCAAATAGGTGGTCGCGGGCTCTTCTGACAATATATATATACTGACCGTCCCTAGAGCAAGTGGCAAAGGGCTTGGTGGTTGGTACCCGAGACCCAAGTTCGAATCCTAGTTGATTCACATTTCCAGCTAATTTTATTTCTAAATGAAATAAATGAAGCGGGTAGCGTCATTGGATTAAGAGACATGCATTTAGGATGATGTGGGCCTCCTAGGGTTGAGTGGGTGGTTGGTTGAATAGTATAATCTAATGGGTGAAAATGATCAAAGATGTAGATCTAACGGTAAAATATTTACAAGCACCGAGTGCTTGGTGCTTTTACAAGCACCATAGTCGAACTCTCTCTCTCTCTCTCTCTCTCCATATATATATTAATAAGGCCAATTTGTATAAAAAATCTATAAATTTTGAGCTTTTGCAAAACTGGGCCGTCTTTTTCGATTTTGCAGATTCGGTCCGAATTTTCAACAAATTGATCAAAATAACCTTTACTTTTTCTCTCTCCTCTTTTTTTTTTCTCTAGTTCATTTTTTTTCTCTCGCTGAAGAAGGCAACGGAGGCAAAGGCGGAGGCGGAAACAGCCCGCGTCGCCTCTTACCCTTATGCCCTCGCCCTCTCTCGCACACCCCTCGCCTCCGACCTTACCGAGGCTGCATTGTGACTCTTTTTTTTTCTTTCTCCGATCCTCCTCCACCGTCTCTGACGACGACGCCTTTCTCGCCCTTTCTCGCCTTTTCTTTCCCTTCCCCGCCCTTCTTGCCCTATCCCTCTCCCTCTCCCTCCTCCTTCGCCGCCTCCGACGACATGCCTCTTCGCCAACTCTGACGCCGCGGAGGTCGCTGCAGCACCGCATGGCCTTGGAGCGGGGGGTCCTTAGCGGCATCGTTGCCGGCGCCGCGACCTTTGGCGGAGAGGCATGACAAAAAAAAAAATTGGAGAAGAAGGAAGAAGAAAAAAATAAAGACAAAAAATTATAGAAGAAAGAAGATGAAGATGAAATTGCACTGTTAAAATAAAATTATACTGTTTTAAAAGAATGTTGCACTATTTATAAATGTAAGTTGCACTATTTGAAATGTAAACTGCACCCTTTAAGATGAAATTTACACTCTTTAAACGAAAATTGCACTCTTTGAGAGATATTTACACTATTTCTCCTCTTATTGCACTCTTTGAGATGTAAACTGCATACTTTAAGATGAAAGTTACACTCTTTAAACAAAAATTGTACTCTTTGAGAAATATTTACACTGTTTCTCCTCTTGTTGGAGAGATATTTACACTGTTTCTCCTCTTGTTGCACTCTTTGGGATGTAAACTGCACCCTTTGATCTACCCTTACTCAACCTCTTAGTACTATCGAGTTTTCTGCCGTTAGATCTACCCTTTGATCATTTCCATCCGTTAGATTATACTATTCAACTAACTACTCACTCAACCTTAGGAGACCATTATCATTCTAATAGCACATCCTTTTATCCAACGGCCTAAAACTCAATAGCACCAGGCGCTAGGTACTATCGATAGCATAGTAGCATACTTCTACACACACACACACACACACACACACACACACACACACACACACACACACACATTAACATATATATCTAATTATGTGTGGCAAATTCCACATAAGTCACCCTGCCCTAAACGTTCAAACCTTGTGCGTCAACCATCGCCAGCATGCACCTTTGCATCAATTGCCACCTCTAAAAAACCTGTGCAAAATAATCGCGCCACTTATGAAGATGCTCTCAAACTGATTCCACTCTCGCGAATTCATACCTATGCCATTTCGCATTGATAAATTCGAGTTCCGTGAAATTTGAGACATAAGATCCTCTCTGAGTCTACTTTCATGTAGATGCCTCCACTTGTCAAAACTATGAAATGTCCTATATAAAATGATAACCCCTTTGCAAAGTGCTTTATTTTCGAATGATGCAAAGTTTGCAATTTAGCACTCCAACCTAAGAGTTTCATCCCAAAAACTCACCAGTGCATGTATCTTGCCTAGTGGCACCATCCCATGGATTTTCACGCAAAACGGAACATCGAACAATTTTAAAAAAAACAAAAACATTAAGTAATAAAAGGCCAATTTGTGATAAAAGCAGATTTTCTCGAAACCATGCATCTAACATTAAATCAGACAGTGCCATCAACTCCGATATAGCCGAATCATCGAAAACGACCTATTGGATCGTTCGAAATAGCGTCGAAATCACGTTCGAAGCCATCCTCAAGGCGTTGCCTCAAAATAAAACACAAGTTGCTATTCACTTAAGAATAGTACTAGTCACTAACACCTTTAATAAAAGCTTGTTTTTCCCCTAAATTAAATCGATAATTTTAAAATTATAGTACCTATAAAATCACCACTGAAAAGTATCAAATTACACCATAAAAACTTCAGTCCTCACAACCACGTTAGAATCAACGAATGCCATGTTCCAAATCCGCAAAGCCTTCTCACTTTGAATCCATGAAGCCTTTAACACGCGAAACCATGATGTACTCTTGAATCCACGAGAACGCTCAGACTAGAGCAAGAGTAGAAATGTTTGTGGTGACTCCTTATTTAGAGGAACATGAAAGTATCACAGAAGAAGTTTCTAAGCAATGATCGAATCAATACTCACTACAACAAAATTAAGTTTTAGTGGCAATTTAATAGCGGCGATTATCGAACAGCCGTTAATACTTTTTATTAAATTATGTTTTAGCGAGAATTATTTTGAATAGCCGTTAATTTTTTATTAATATATTTATTTGACCACCAATATAATTCTAACCCTAACTCTAATTAGAACCCAAAACAACCCGATTCGGCTGACACCAGCGCACCTCCCACCCTATTCGTGCCTCTTCCTCCCACGCGGAGCTCGACCTCGATCGAGCTCTCCCCTTCTCCTTCACCTCTCCTTTCTCCTCCCTCTCCGATCTCTCCTCTTAAATCGCCGTCGACCTCGCGTGCACCTCCACGCGCTCCTTAGCCTCGCCGCGGCGGGGGCGCGGGCCCCCACCCTCGACGAGCTCCTCGCCGTGCTCGCCCACGCAGGTGGCACCGACGCCACCGCGGATGACGTCGCCGCCTCACTGCCCACGTCGTTGGCCGCGTCCTCTCCGACGCCTCAGCCGCCGGTGGGTTCCACGCCTCCTTCGTGAATGGGGTGTGGGTCGACGCCTCCCTCTCCCTCAAGGCTGTGTTCACGGAGATTGCCGCCTCCGCTTACAAGGCGAGATCTATATATACATTCATATGTATGTATATATATATACATACATGTCACGCCCCAAACCCGATCCTATTTGGCCGGTTCGAGAGCGTGATACAGATGCCGAGCGGAGAGAGCCTCCCCTGTCCGCCCAAGGCCCAACAACAGGTACAGATAGAGTGTAGACATTGCATAAGCGGAAGCATACACAATGGCTTGCACGAGGGCAAGGAATAGCCAAGAGCGAAAGTAAACAACTACACTTATAGAATCTATTACAACTTTGCATCATTTCTTTTCTGTTACACCACAGGATCTCAAAATATCATTCTTGTATTTAAATATAATCTTTTACATCATACAAGTTCCTTTTTTTCCCTTAACAATTAAATCATCAAAGTACAAAAGATGACGTAATAAGAGGGTATGCAACTAAGATAAACGAACAACTCGGGCGGTCTCTACCTAGGGCGCGATGCCCTTATCGCGATCGTCCGCCGGCTCGCTGGGTCCCGGCTCTATAAAAGTAGGGGTGTGAGAACTACAACAAAGTTTCCAGTGGGTTCGGCAACCATCCACGCCGACTATCCCACTAGGTCTAACCAGGCATAATAGAATAAAGGAAAGTAAGTAACCATCTAACAAATGCAGCTAATATGCCTTAACAATATAAAATACAATGCTCAATATAATGCTCATGATGCATGCAAGATCATAGTTGCTTTACCCAATCTCTTGGCTAACCCGTAGGTTTCGCCCTCAACAAACTCACCAACTCAAAATCCCAATATTCGGGGAGATACTCGCTACAACCCGATGGGACTGACCTCTGGGGAGATACTCGCTACAACCCAGTGATGTCGACTCCGGAGCACATCGCCCGAGGGGGAGCTACCACAACCTCGAGCAAGGACTAAAGTGAGTACGATCAAATCCTACATTTGAGGATTCCAAATTTAATCTATTCCTTAACTTTAAGGAAGATCATGCTCAATGACTCTTAACTCTAAGGTTAAAATGTCGTATATCACAATCATTCTTTTCCTTTCAATCTTTGCTATCACTAGTGTCATATGCACTGTCAAGTTCTTGTCCTCGTGTCACACTTGTTTACTAAGTACTATATTCTTGTTCTCATGCCAAATGTCACACTTGTTTACTAAATGTTCTAGACTCGTCCATGCCACTTGCTAAATCTATGTCATAGTGTCACTTTTGTTTACTAACCCTTCTAGATTCTTGTCACAATCATGCATACATAGGATTTATAACTCTCACATTCTTTCAAACATTCAACATGCAATTGAATATACATTATGCAAATAAAAGCTCACAAACCCTCGTTGGCTAAAGTGAGTACGATCAAACCCTAGCCTAGGTTTCCATGAAAATCTCACCTTAGCCACAAGCTAGCCCCAAGTCCACCTTGTAGGAGAGTCCTAGGTCTTCTCCAAGCTCCAAAAGCACCTCCTCCAAGCTCTTTTCCACCTTCTCCACCAACCCTAGAGTGGTTCTAGAGAGAGAAAGAAAGAAATGAGAGAGGGGAAATGTGTGTGGCTGGGGGAGGGAGA
>NW_017891718.1:5836-13817 GCF_001540865.1 Ananas comosus | reverse complement strand
CTAATGGGCCCGTCGTAGTCATGATCTCCCATCGTAGGGATTGAGCCTATGTCCACGGAAATCCACTTCGGCGCCAATCCGCACGCGAATAGTAATCGCGATGGCTATCTCGCGGAAATAGTGCCGGACTTTGTAGGGAGCGCCTCAAATGTCTTGGCGAATGGCCACAATTGGCAAGTAATCAAAACCGATCTGTCGCACAAGTCCAAGTCCTAATGTCTAATAACAGTGGAATGTGTCAAGTACCTCAATGGCTATCCTATGTCAATCATGTCTCTAAACATGGAATATAGAGAATATGTAGGGCCTACCAATATGTCTTAGTTGCCAGTTTCATAGTTGTTACTAGTTCAAGTGTGCCCCTTGTATGACACTCTTGTTCCTATGTAAAGCATGGCAACTATGTTCAAAGTATATTCCAGTTCAATTCTCATAAGAGTGTATGTTTCCACTTGCAAAATAAACACTTTCTGTCTGAGTGCATATACTCATTAAATAGCTCTACTGTGTATAGTGAAATTTCAAATACACGAGGGCGGATTCATTTATAAGTGCTCTTAAAAATTATTAAATTCCAGTTTTAGCATAGAAATGAATTTAAACATAATTTACAACGCAGTTAGAATAGATAAGGGGCCATTTCGCCCATTTCACGAAGGCCCAAAACCACGTGATGGCCAACGAAAACCTTTTTTTTTTTTTTCCTCGTGCGCTCCAAACGGGGTGTCTCTAGTTCCTAGTATACCTGAGAGTCAATGAACATGGTCCACACGAACGAAACGACATCATATCTCAATATTAAGGCTATCATCAAGTAAGAGGTAGGAGAATCACCCTTGAAAGCCAAAAATTCTTATAAGCTCCAAATTGAAGCTAAGGGCTATCCAATCACCTAATGGGAGGCCTCTAATCATCAATCTAGTTCAAAAGCCCTAGATCAAAATGCCCATAAACCGTAATATCGACAATCTAGGGTTTTCATTTCTTGAAAGTCCTAATAAATCTCATCTGAGAAGATTGTTAAGTGCTTACTTTTAGAAGCTTCAATCAAGCTCTAAATCCTTTAGAATCCCAAGATCTATCCTTCCATTAGCTCCAATCAAGCTTCTAGCTCCATATCAATGCGTGGGAAGATTAAAAGGGAACAGAAAAGGGATTAATCCTTCAAAATCTAGGCTAGAGGGAGATTAAAACCAAAGATAAGCAAAGAGAAGCTCTCCTTACCTTGCTCCCTGCAGTGGCAAGCTCAAAGAAGAGCCCTAGGGGCGTGGGTGCTGTTATAGTATTGCTACAATAGCAAAAACACCCCTGCAGAACAAACTGCACGAAATCTGCCTCCTTGTACCGGTACACGGGCTCTTGTACCGGTACAAGGCCGACGAAATTGCAAACCCGAGGCTCGGGTCGCGCGGTCTGCGGCTCTGTACCGGTACAAGCCCGATGGCTTTACCGGTACAGCCATCAACTCTTGTACCGGTACAAGGCCAGTCTTGTTCCGGTACAAGCCCTGCTGCAGGCTACCCGAGAGCTGTACAAAAATTTCGATTTTGGAATTTTGGTGCCAAGTCTCACTCCAACATCCTCGGGATGCGCGCCAGGAGTCGGGACACTATCAACGACCCTCCAAAAACTTTCGGAAAGCTCCAAACACAGATCAAACACTCGAATCTTGCGATTTGCTAAGATCCAGTGTATTACAGTCGATTAATGTTTCCACCTTCGGCCATTAGATAACAATTTATCTAGATCTCCTCGCTCTGATACCAATTGAAAGTTTTGAGGAGCCCAAGAATCTATCTAGATTGTATCTATCACCTAGAGGGAGGTGAATAGGAGAAATAGCCAAAAACCACAAATCTTAATGCGATAAAAATAAATGCGGAAAATAAAAATCACACCGAGATTTACGTGGAAAAAATCCAACTTGGAGAAAAACCCACAGGACCAACACGCGAAAAAATAATTCACTAAGAGAAAAGATTACAAGGTGATTACCGACTCCACGGACTCAACCTCTCTTAACCTCCTATGAATCTCGTGCAATCCTCTGGGTTGTCCACGCCCACACGCTCGAATCCACGAACGCCTCGCACACGTCCAAATCCACGAACGCCACTCTAATCCACGAGCCCACGATCCGAATCCACGAACCGCCGTCAAACACGCCGAATCCATGACGCCACCATGAAGAACATCATGTGTATGGTGATCCTTTGCTTAGAGTATCGATGAAAACCAGAGAAGAGAACTCCAAGCGAAGCGGAGATCAAATCGACATATTGATATGAAAATCCAATCTCTCGATTTGACCTAAAAGAGGCTTTTTGTAGAAAATAGGTTTTAAATGAAATCCGCACCTCTAGGGTTTCTCAAACATATATTTTCGTGATACTTTATGTGTTAGAGAACCCCAATAGCTTATTTATAGACTTTAGAATCAAATCGGAATAGAATTAAAAAGTTTCTTTCCATATTCAGCACCTTGTACCGGGAAGCTGTCCCGGGTACAGCATGACGAAAGATTTTTCTGCGAAGCTTCTGTACCCTGGATAGACTTCAGCTTTGTTCCGGAACAAGGCTTGTACCGGTACAGCCATGATGGTTGTACCGGAACAACCATCGTAATCCCTGTGGCAATAGCCGTTGTCTGTACCGGTACAGAAAAACCCTTGTACTGGTACAACAATGCAATTTTTGCTGAAAATGCATTGTTTCGGATTTTACAAACTCTTAGAAACTTTCTAATCAATTACAACTTGAAAATTATGATTCTAAGATCTATAATTAAGTATGAATCACCATAAACAAGATTTAAAACTTACCTAAGCATCGTGATTCAAGTTTTGCATGTTTTGCGTCCTTTCCGATTCTTCGAAGTCTTCGATTCTTCGATCTTCAATACTTCGCTCCGGACTTCTTCAAGACTCCGACTCGACCCACGAAACTTGCCAACACATAGAACCTAACAAAATATGGTATAAAGTTGGTGTCTCAATGGCCTAACACTAAGTCATCATGTCTAAAACATGGTATAAAAGCTAGTGATCCCATGGTCCATTTCTATGTCATCATATTGCAGTTTAACCATTTACTAGGTTGAGTGCCCCTTAATGGCACTTTTGTCTACTATATCAAATATGAGTTCTAAGTCCAAGAGCATATTATATAAGTCATTTTCCTTGCAAAAAACATGATTCCAACCATAAATAGAATGCTATTCTCATGCATGCTAACAATACATTTATCTCGCTCCACTATATAGAGGTAATTTTCATAAAATATAACACATGTATTTTAAGCATTCTTAATATCTCGTATGCTCTATCTAGCATGAATATGCATACATTTCAATTTAGGACAATTAAAAATGACATAGGAGGAATTTCTCCCATTTTCGATAAGGTCAAACCCACCGAGACTCCTCGCAACCCTTCGTTCGCGCCGACGAAGGTATCCACTACTCTCCTAGCATCCTAAAGGTAATATTAAGAGAGTTAAACGCAACAAACAAACAACCCAACGGTCAAACTTTAATCAACCCAAGAAAAGGGCAAAGACTCACCTTGTAAGGTGAAAATCTCTCTCAATCTCCAAATGAGAGTTAGAGTTCTTCTAATCCAACCTAAACAAAGGTTCTAACTCAATCAATTGAGTTCCAAAAGCCTCTAATCAAAAATCACCTTTTAAACCCTAATTTTCACAATTTAGGGTTTCATCAAGAAAAATCCACCAAAACATGGATTAAATGAGGGAAACAAGCTACTAACCTCTTTAGAAGCTCTCAATAGAGATTGGAATAAGCTAGGGTTGAAGATCTCTCCTCCAACAAGCACCAATCCAAGCTCCAAGCCTTCTCTTATGGTGAAATTAGCACCAAGATGCAAAAAGAGGCAAAATGAGGTGATTAAACACCAAAATCCAAGTAAAATGGAAGGGAAAACCAAAGAGGAGAAGAGAGAGGCTCCCCTACCTTGCCCTCTTGTGTTTCCAAGCTTAGGAAACCAGCAAGGGGCGTGGGGTGTTATATAGAGATGTTACAATTGCAAAAACACGCTCCCAAAACAAGTAGTCTGGGGACTGCACTGCGTACTGGTACACGAAAAAGTGTATCGGTACCAAGCAATAATCTGCGCCAACCCGAGCCTCAGGTGCGCAGAAAAATACACTGGGTACCAGTACAAATCCGATGTTGTACCGGTACAAACTCTGGTTCCGATACAGGCCCAATGCTGTACCGGTACTCTGCTTTGCAGAGTCCGACCCGAGAGCAACCAACAATCTTCACTTTAGAGATTTCGGTGCTAAGTTTTAAACCTCGATTCTCGAAATGCGAGCTATAGGTCGGAACACTGTCAACGACCCTCTAGAAAGTGTGAAAAAGCTCGGAACACAAATCAAACACTCGAACCTTGCAATTTGCAAATATCCAGTGTGTTATAGTTCGAGTGTTTGATCTGTGTTCTGAGTTTTTTCAGGTATTCTGGAGGGTCGTTGACAGTGTTCCGACCTATGACTCGCATCCCGAGGAGCGAGGGTGTCACGCCTCGAGACACAGTGGAAGCCCGCCAAGCACGTGTCTAGACCCGCCATATGTCTAAAACATATAAGGCGTCTAAAAGAAAACGATAAAGAAAGCAGTAGAAGAGAGACATCTAGAAGCATCAGAGCAAGTACAACTAGATTCCATAGTAAGAAAGTAAACAAGAAATTGGAATCCACTACGTAAAGAACGATAAAGTAGTACAAATAAAATCCCAAGTACAAGAACTAAGAATAATACAATGGTGGTCTCTACACATGGTACCAAAACTCTCCCTCACAACAAAAACTCAAAAGAAGAGTAACCACCTAGGAGCAAAAGCAAGCTCCACTATCTAGCTATGCGACTCCCTTGCCGCGATCCCATGCTTCCGCCGGTGCTGAAGGCTCTGAAATAAAACCATAAAACAGGGGGCGTGAGAACTATTAAATAATAGTTCCCAGTGGGCAATTACTGACTTCTGTGATAAGCGCCATAAGGCCCAAAACTAAGCAAGTAAGTAGAAGCGAGTAATGACCGAAATGAACAGCAAGTAAATAAACATGAATGCTCGCTATAACATGATGTCTCTACTTAGCATGATTTGCATAAATAAGAAAGCTATACTAACATGAATAAGCATGAGTATGCAACCAACATAATGTCCACAACGGAAATAGTAAGATGTCATTGTTTACTATTCTAGTTCAAGTCCTCTTGGCATATTAACTACTTATAGTTGAAATCTTGTAAGACCCACCCGTAGGCTGTCTGGCCTGTGCCGTACCTAATGGCCCCTTGGTAGTCAACATCCCCACTCTAGGAATGAGCCTCCCCGACGGCGATCCACTTTGGCGCCCAATCCCGCACGGGCGAGCATATGTCGCGATGGCTATCTTCAGAGTGCCGGCTTATAGGGAGCGACCATCACAAGCATGTGCGAATGAGCACAAGGGCAAGCAAGCGTAAAATCTGTCTCAAGTCTCAAGTCATCATATCTAAACCATGGAATATAACCTATGTCTCAATGGGCTATCACTATGTCATCGTGTCTAAAACACGGAATATAGTCGATGTCACAATGGCCTATTTCTATGTCTCTATGTTGCAGTTTCACAGTTTACTAGTTCAAGTGCCCCTTTATGGCACTTTTGTTCACTTTGTCCAAACATGAGTTAGGAGTTCAAGAGTACCCGATTCAAGTTCTATTCATCATAGGAGACATAATTTCAACTTGCAATATAGAATACTTTTCACATGCATGCCTAATACACATATAGCTCTACTATATAGAGTTGAATTTTCACGTTACATAACACATACATTTTAAGTATTCTAAAATTCATAAAAATCCTATCTAGCATGAATATGCATGCATCTCGATGAAACGGCAAGGATAGAACACATAGAGGATATTTCTCTCCTATTTCATGAAGTCAAACCCACCGAAACTTCTCGAAACCCTTCGTCTGCTCCGACGAAGGTGTCGACCACTCTCCTAGTACCCTAAAGGTCACAAAAGGAGGGATACACGAACGTTACGAACAATCATTTGCTCAAACATTAAGCTACTCAAGCAAAGGTGAAGAAAACTCACCGAAAATGGTGAAAATGCCTCTTGATCTCCCAAAGAGAGCAAGAATCCTTCAAAACCAACCTAAAGGAAGATTCTAACTCAATCAATTAAGGTCAAAAAGCCTCAACTGAAAATTTTCCAATTTAAACCCTGAACTCTCATATCTAGGGTTCCAATATCAAAAACCCTCCTAAACAAGAATCAAAGGGTAGGTTAAACTTACTAACCTCTCCAAAGCACCAACTCAAGCTAGCAAGTTATCTAGGGTTGAAGATCAAACCTCAAACAAGCTCCAATCCCGAAATTCAAGCTTCTCCCATGGAGGAAACCTACAAAAAGCAAGGAAAAGCAAGAGAGAGGAGATCAAAACATGCAATAATCCATCAAAAATGAAAATCAAACAAGAGGGGAAGGGCTCACCTTGTTTCTCCTTTGGTCTTAGCTCAAAAGAGCTCCAAAGGGAGCTGGGGTGAGTTATATAGGTGTTGCAACAAATACAAAAACACCCCTCTATAAAAACAGCTCGTAGAGCAAAGTGTACCGGTACACGGGAAGGTGTACCGGTACAAGTCCCGCGTATGCGCGAACCCGAGGCTCGGGTTGGCAATTCACCACATCTGTACCGATACAACCATCAAGGTGTACCGGTACACTTTCTGTACTGGTACAACCAGCAACCTGTCACCGGTAACACAGTGTGCAAAGTGCAATCCGAGGGCAGCCTAAGTCCTCCTCCTTGGTGGCCGTAGAGCTACATAAAATACCATAAATCTCGGGATACGAGCCATAGGTCGGAACACTGTCAACGACCCTCCAGAATATCTGGAAAAACTCAGAACACTTATCAAACACTCGAACCTCGCCATTTGCAAAGGTCCAGTGTGTTTGTAATATACCGAAAATTCGAAAAATAAATATCGAACTTTAGTCAAATTGACCAAAGTGCGAGGATGGTACACTTCGGAAAGTCTGAAGGTGTTAAAATGATTAAAAGTGAGTTGCGGAAGGTTTTCGAGAGCTAAAGAATCAAATTCTGCAAACCTACAGATTTTGAGCTCTCGGGGACCGGTCCCTGGTGGGAGAGACCGGTCCCCGAACGCGTATGAAATGAGACAGCCGAAAAATCTGCTAAGTCCTGAGAAACCAGCTCTCGGGAACCGGTCTCTGCCTGAGAGACCGGTCCCCCAGAGACCGGTCCCCCCAAGGAGAGACCGGTTGCACTGCGCGCAGCAGCTCTGGCTGCGCTGGGACGACGTTCGGGAACCGGTCCCTGCTCGGAGAGACCGGTCCTTGCCTGCGCGAACTGCCGAGTTCGTTCAGTGTATTAAAGCGAAAGTTGAAGGGTTTTATTGCATTTTTGCAACCCATTGAGCTATGTTAGTGGGCTGAGGGGCTTTTCCTCTCATTCTCACCCTCTCACACTCTCTTCTCTCCCTCTCTCTCTCTAGAAGACAAAGGAGAAGAAGAAGAAAGGAAGAAAAGAAGGAAAAGAAGGAGAAGAAGGTGAAGAAGAAGCTTTTGGAGCAAAGAGGCTCCATCTCCTTCCTCTCTAGTGCAAGAAAGGAGAGCTTACAAGGTAAGCTTTGAACCCTAATCTTGGTAGAGCCCTAAAATGGGTTTGAATGACCTAGAAATGAGTTTTAGTGAAATGTTTAAAGAGTTTTGAAGCTTTCTTTTGCTTCTTTTGAGATCAAGACCATGGGTTGGCTGTTGGAGGTAAAGCTTGAAGAAGAGCTTGACCCCTCTCATGGTGAAATCTAATCTAGGGATTTGGAAAGCCTAGGAATGGTTCTAATGGACTATTTAGAGTATAATGAAGCTACTTTTGCTTCCCAATGAGATCAAACCCTAGGTTTTGATATACATTGGAGCTAGGGCACCCAAAT
>NW_017891718.1:0-4493 GCF_001540865.1 Ananas comosus | reverse complement strand
TGTACATGTGATGAGCCTTGGGCGGATAGGGGAAACTCTGTCCGTTCGGCGTCTGTTTGACGTGCTCGGGTCGGGCCAAATTGGCCTCGGTCCCGGGGCGTGACAGATAGCGTGGTATCAGAGCCAATAGTGAAAGAATAGGAAGGGACCTAGAGAACCTTAGGAATGGACCTAGAGAATCAAAGTTAGCGAAAGCATGTGATTGGGTTAAGTAGGGACGTCTCTAATGCGATTAGAGGCTAAGTTTAATTTTCGTTTATTCTCTACTTCTAGTGTTGTGTCGGGCGGCCGACGGCATGACGCTTGAGGCAGGGATAAATGTGTATGTTGCTTTCGCCTAATTGGGTGTGGTCAAGTAATGTTGGTCAGGTGACTAATGCGAGTTGCTTCTTTTCAGGAAGCAATGGCACCTCGTGGACGACCGCAGACAAGGTCGATGCCGGAGGAGCCGAACGTGGAGCCTGAGCGATCCGGAGCAAGTGGCGACGGAGAGCTTAGGGAACAGATGGCCGCGCTTATCGGAGTAGTGCGGCAACAAGTGGAGTCTGTTCAACGCCAAGGAGAACAGATTCAGCGGCTCCAGGAGACCTTGGAGCGCCAGCAGGCGGCGGCGGCCCAGGCAGGTGTCGAGCATATCGCGCCCCCTGTGGTAGTGCCGAGCGTGGACGTGGGAGCGGCGGCAGCAGCGGCTGTTCCAGTTACGGTAGTACCGGCCGGGTCGGGAACCTCAAATCCCGATAGCGCGGCGGTAGAGGCGGAGCGAGAGCGCACGTTGGCGGCGCTTATACAATTCAAGAAGTTCGACCCACCTACCTTCGAGGGCGGTTTGGTGGAGCCGGCGATCGTGGAGTCATGGATCGACTCAATGGAGACGCTCTTCGAGGACCTTAATACCTCGGAGAAGGACAAAGTGTACCTCGCCACCCATTGTCTAGAGAAAGCGGCAAAGGTGTGGTGGAAGCGAGTGAAGCGGGATCGTCCTACCGATCTTCCGCTTATGCTTTGGGAGGAGTTCAAGAGAGCGGTATTCGCGAACTACTTCCCCGACACGACGAAGCGGAAGTTGCAAGAAAAGTTCCGCAAGTTGAGACAGGGCGATCGATCGGTGGGAGAGTATGAGCAAGAATTTTCCCACATTATTGACTGCGTTGCCGATGTTGTTCGCGATGATCGGGACCGGGCGGATTGGTTCTTGCGAGGACTCCAACCCCGGATTTATGAGAAGGTGCAGATCTTGAAGTTGTCGACCTTTGCGGAGGTCTTTGATAGAGCCTTGTGGGCAGAACACGGTAGCGCCCATGTACGTGAAGAGAGAGAAGCTTGGCCGAGTCCAAGGACAAAGGCAAGAAGAGAACGGCGGGTGGTGCCGGGGGCCGGCCAAATGCTAAGAAACCCCCTCGGTATCCCCGACAGCAGTCGAGGAACTGGAGACCACCTCGATGTGTTATATGTGGCGGAGAGCACAAGGTGTCGACTTGCCCGCAGCGAGACGGCAAGTGTTTCAAGTGTGGCCTACCGGGACATCTTATCCGGGAGTGCCCGACATGGACGTCGTCTGCGCCAACGGCGGCTTCAACACCGTCTACCCCGAGACAGCTTGCGGGGTTACCACCGGCGATGTCGGCTGGACGCGCGTCAGCACCGCGTCAGCCGGAGGGATCGAGAGTGTAAGATATGGATCCCGAGGATCTAAAAGGTAAGTAACACCTAGAGGGGGGTGAATAGGTGTAAATCCGGCAAACTCGAAAAATCTCGATGCAAACAAAACACAATAGCGGAAATTAAAATAGCACACCGAGAATTTAACGTGGGAAAACTCCAATTTGGAGTGAAAAACCCACGGGACCGATCACGCAAAGAAAATCCACTAAGAAAACTTGAGTACAAGTGATTTCGACCAAAAACACACGACTCAATTTACCGATTTCTCGTTGACGGTGATCTTTGCCGGTCCTCGATCGATAGGAATCCACCAATCGACCTTGCTGCAACTCCTCGCAGCGTCAACGCCTCAACTCCTCGAAGCGTCCACCGAATCCTCGGCTTCACGCGAGATCCACGCGCCGAACCTCCTTCCGGAGCTTGTAGAATTGAAGATTTGTGGTGATTTAACTTTTGAAAACCATAAGCTATGAGGGTTCACCTTTAATCAATCATCTACTTGATTCTCGTAAGAAGTATCGAGTAAAAACGAAGAATCAAGCCGATGTTGATTGCTAGAAACTCATCATGTAAATCGAAGCATTGAAACGGGAAGAAAACAAGTTTCTAGGGTTTGGAATTGGTAAAATATTCAAAGCCTTAATTTTAGATGACCCACATAGCTTATTTATATGTTTAGAAGACTTAGAAGTAGACTAGGATTGCAAAAAGTCGATTTCAAAAACCTGTGTCGTCCTCAGAGACCGGTCCTGTCGAGGAGACCGGTCTGTGAGAGACCGGTCTCTCAAGTGAGGAACCGGTCCCTCCCTGCGTGACCAAAAACCCCACGTTCGGGAACCGGTCTCTCAAACTTGAGACCGGTCCCTCGCTGCGCGACAGAACCACCAAGGTTCGGGAACCGGTCTCTCATCACAGGGGACCGGTTGCATCAAGGTTTACGCAGTGAGGACCTTGGGGGAACCGGTCTCTCCATTTCAGAGACCGGTCCCAGAACACAAGAAAGTTCAGAAAAGTTGTTTAAAAACAATCTAAGCCTTCTGAACTTATTTTAATTATGTATCTTCACCACAAATGATCTTTTCTTCATACCTTAGGTGTCGATCTTTCCGAATGAGTCTTTGTCCTCCAATTTGAATCTTTTCTCAAAAACTTCTGCGATCAACTCTTCAAGACTCCAAACAACTTTACGAAATTCGCCAACCTATAAAATCCTTAACAATCTCCCCCTTTGGCGATTTCGTGACAAAATATACTACAAAGCTCGTATACAACCAATAAGTCATAAAAAGAAGATCATCGCAATCACCAAACGATAATCTCCTGCATGATCAATCCAATAAACAAAATTTACACTTTTACAACCTTAATACAAACTCTATGACTTAGACATGGAGTCTTGAAGTCTTGAATTATTCCTGCAAAAACATTCTCAAAGCATAATCAAGATTCAAGTATCAAGAAGTATCAAGAAGATCAAACTATCAAGAAGATCAAACAATCAACTAAAGTTCACACTTCATAGTTCATAGTTAAACTAAACGAAAACACTAAGTCAAACACCTAAAGCATTAAACAAAGTTCATCTTCATCTTAACTAAGCAAAGCCCTAAGCTAAATGCATCATCATCATCATTAAGACCATCCCATCATCTCCCCCTTTTTGTCAGAAAGCGCCAAAACGACAAAAGGAGAAGCTCGGTAAATCCTAATCAGAATCATCTCCTGGAGGTAAATCCGCCCGACAACATCCTAATTTGTCAAAAATCATATTCAACAAGCGCTTCATCTTGCTCACATCCTTACGAATTGCAGCTTGTTCCGCAGACAACTTCTGAAGCTCCTCAGATAGACGTTGCTGCTCGCGATACACCGACGAAACGGAAATATCCTCCTCAGAAATGTCCATAGAACGACGTGAAGAAGTAGCAGTAGCAGGAGGTGGAGCTGCAGGAAGGGAAGAAGCACGTTGAGACGGCGTACGAAGCTGCACCGAGGACTTTACAAACGTCCTTTCATTGATCCGACCCAAACTGTGCTCGTATGAAGTACACCGAACATCCACCTCACGAAGTCGCAAAATCCTCATAATTATTAAAGGAAATGGTAACCTCTCATTTTGCCCAGAGGTTTTGATGTCTTTCGCCATCCGCCGCCAGATCAGAAACGGAATATTCATGTTAATGTTTTTCGTACTCACAATATCTGGCCTACCCAAGAGATACATGTACAGAATCCGATCCCATCTCATGATTTTCGTGTTCGCGAGAGGCATGATGTTGTAGCAAACCACAAAGTTCAGAAACCTGTACTCCATTTTGAAATCTTTTGACATAACCATAATGCCGTTTGATTCAGTACCCGGCATACAAATAGTGTTCACGACATGATTCCAATCGCGAAGTGAGTCGAACCCGGCCTGCAGATACTCCACTCCGTCAGTCTGAGCTTCCATCTCTAGCACTGAAGCTATTGTCGCAGGAGTGATGGATAACTCAACACCACGTACGAAGGTCTTAAACACGTACGGACCACCGTCGGAGTCACTGAGGTGACCTGCTCGCATGTAAAATTCTCTGATCAACTCCAAATAATAACCGGTTTGTTCCGGAAAATCACAAATCTGATGAAGATTCCCCTGTTCAAATAAATCCTGAAAACCCGGCACACAACTAATTATACTGGCCACCCCAACATCTCGCTCACCAATGCAGTGTTTCGACGAATACATTGACCGTCGATTAGATGGAACATCCTGTAGACTGCGACGTGGTGGTTCAGAGCCCGGTTCTCGAATCTCAACACCCCCGGACTTACGACGACCAGAACGCTCA
>NW_017891717.1:0-13837 GCF_001540865.1 Ananas comosus | reverse complement strand
GCTCTGTAATTATCAGTAAGAAGAATGTTGGATGACTTCACATCTCGATGAATTATTGTCTTTTCTGTTTACATAGTCAAATTTAGAGAAGACTTGTTAGTGTTAATAGAAGCATAAAAGAATAAATGACTACACGAAATTCTGCAACATAAAATGTTAAATTGCATGCGTGCGTGCGTGCGTGCGTGCGTGCGTGCGTGCTTGCGTGCGAAAGTTGAGTTGCTTTCATTTTTTCACGTAATTTCCTTGTTATCGATTTATCATCAAGACATATCTTGCTCCATATTCTTCATTAGTGCTCATGTCCGCTTATAGCTAAATGAACAATGGCATTCATTCATTTGCAAAGAAAAAGGACTACTATTTAAGCAGGTATGTATATGCAGATAATTTTGAAGATTTGAAGTCCTACCTGCGTAAAGATGGAGATAGGTCAGTGCATGAGCAACATCAATAGCTATTTCCAGCCGTTGGTTGAAATCTAGGATCTTCCCCCGTTGAACTGCAGAAAAAGACAATTGCATAAGTAACTTCATTACGAGTGAGAAAATAAAACTAAGATAGAAAAGAAATACAGTTTACCATCCAAGTGCTCTCTAAGAGTACCATTTGGAACAAACTCGGTAATGATAATGCGCTCATTTCCTTTATCGACAAAACCTAGTAATCTCACTAAGTTCCTATGATCAATTTTTGAAAGCAGCTCAACTTCATTACTGAATTCATCTCGAGAAGCTGGAAATTGTTCCTGTGCAAGTGTTGTTATCAACAGAGAGCCAAGAAAATATTAAGAAATTTATCATCAAATATCGATATGAAGAAAATGAAGAAACATTCGAGAAGGGAAATAGCTTAAAAGATAATAAAGTATCATTAATAGTAGAGTCCCATCCAATTGTTTCTAGATATGAAATTTACAAAATAAACATGAGAATTAGCACAAAGATGCCACATCGAACATGTGGCTATGAAGATAGGATGTAACGAGACTAGTAGAAAAGGTCCAAGGATAATACTAGTGGCAGTATAAGAGAGAAGTACAAAGTTTATATTAGAGGATTTAATTTAGGTGTAAAAAAATTAGCATAAGAAAAACATAGAAAAACACCTTCTTTGCTCGCTTAATAGCAACTTCTTGGCCATCTGGCAAAACAGCCCTGTAAACGGTTCCAAATCCTCCTTCACCTAACTTAAAGGCAGGTGAAAAGTTCTGCGTAGCCTTAAAAATCTGATGGATGGTGAGATGTACCGATCCAATTCTACTCAGCTGTGGGGACATTGAAAATCTAGATGGACTCGGAGGGACTCTTAGTGAGCCTGCCACAGTCCTTTCCGACGACGAGCTTACTTCAACGGATGAAACAGAATCCACTGTATCAAAAGAAAAAAGTTGTTTAAAGTAGAAGTCATTATGTGTCGCTTATTCTCTGATATCAATAAATTAATATGACAAATACATCGTACGAAACCGTGTTTTATAACCAAAAGGAGGAAACGGTTGTTTGATTTAGAATTTGGAGTAATCAGCACCTTTAAGACCACAAAGACAAGCTATTAGAAAAGTCTGGACAACAAGAACCCCACTTAATTCCACCAAATCATTTAACTACCAACCTTAGAAGAAAACTAAGAACATGATATGAGAGAGTATATAATTCATGAGTTTAGATGCTAGTACATAGTAGAAAACGATGCTACACAAGAAGTGTCATGATCTACGTACAAACAACAAACAAAACCACTACCACCACCACCAAACGTGAGCAAGTAAATATAACTTACACAGCATATTCTTTTGATTAACTCACCTGGATTCAGCTGACTGGAGATAACATTATGGTCGCCTGTATCTCTCTTTCTTGGGCGAAAGCATGGACAGAGAAAACCAACACATAAAAGGATCATTCCTGGTACGGCCAGAGAGTTATCATCTGATTCTGAGGAAACATTATGATCTTGCACATCTCTCTTTGAATCACTTATCTCGCTAGGGTATTTTAGGTTTGAGGCATTTACTGGCACTCGCAGTAAAAGTTTCCTCGACACCTTTTGATGAAAACCCGCTGCAATGAAGATGAAAAATGTATAATCAGTTGCATCATAGAAAAACAAACCCAATGGATTTTTGCATTCAAATAAGCTTCCCAATTAGCTAAGAAATAAGACAGTAATTACATTTTTGCTCATAAAGATTGATAAGGAAAATTAGCAAGTTGGTTATTCTCATCTAATAGGAAAAGTACGCAAATATATGTGCAAGAAAAAGAGACAGTAAAATTAGATTTAGAAAACATGAACCTGTTCAAGTTTATTGAAATAATTTAATGCAATTTAACATGCTAGATTATGGCCTATCATTAAACCAACCTACTTGGATGATTATAATACAACAACATAAAGATTACAAATTTGATGAGTTTTTACCAGAATTAGGCTTGCAATCCTCATGGTGAAACAAATCAAAGTTGCCACCGCAATACTTTTTACTGATCCTTAACCATTCTTTGGATGATTGCGAGTCGCAGAGGAAGCAACCATCCACCAAATAGGATTTTAGCATCTCACAAGCAAGAACAGGATCCTCAATCCTACTCTGATTGAGGGAAAGATGGTACCCATCAGAATCTTCCAAGTAAACAACCTGATCATCCCCACAAACCTTTGCGAGGCTCTGAATCGATCCAGAAACCAAAATCCGAGGTGATTGCAACAAAATCACTAGACCCAAAAGGATTAGAGCCATCTAAGCACAAATTTGAGGACGAAACTCCAACAAAAATCAAAATTTGAAGCCGAACTAGTAAATCCCCATTTCCAAACGGCCAAATTGAGCAAAGCCCACTTCTCAAACTCCAATTAATTCAAAACAAATCAAAAAAGCGGGGTCTCCTATGTTTCAGATTCATTCCAGGCAAAATAAACCCAGTAGAAACCGATCCACAAATAGAGAAACCTAAGCATATAACCACCCAAATCTACAGGCATAAACGCCCCAAAAAACTCATTTTGAGCCCAATTTAAGCTCGATCCTTCCCCAAATCGACAAATTGCATGAGACCCAACTCCTAAAAATAATAAAAAAACTTGGAAAATTCCCAAAGTTGGAGCGCGCGCGCGAGAGAGAGAGAGAGAGAGAGAGCTCAATCGAGCATCGTACGAAGCTTGAGAACGCGAAAACTGGGAGAGGAAGCCGCGGCGGCTCTGGTAGAAAAGTTTTATTTGGGGGTGACGTTATCATCTTCGTAGCTACAGTAGACCAAGGAGAGGAGCGGTGGACACGGAATTTGCAACCGCTGCCCCGCGGCTGAGTTTTATTTTCACCCCCCCTAAAATTTTAATCAGTAAGGTCCCTGAACTTTTTCTTTTTGTTCCTTAGTTAAAAAAAAGGAATTGATGAAGTTTAGCATTAAATTTTAGGGATAATTTACTATATACCTTTCAAAACTTTAAAAATATTTAATTTATCTCTACTTTTTTTTATTTTCAATATATTCCTATAATTATCACCCATTAAGTTATCCCGAATTAAACGTGATTTAAGCTTAGTTTGGTATTCAGGTCCATAGATGCTATTGAATAAAATAGAGTTAGGATAAAAATATATAAGGGTATATTTTTACGTTCTTTAGTGAAACCATAAAAAATATATAGTAGTCGACTAATAGTTATTGATAATAGTTCACTGTTATTAGATAGTACAACTTTTATGACGATAGTTTCTTAGATTGTTTTAGAATATCTAAACTTTATACCATTTGTATTTATTTCTCTTTTCAATATATATTAAAAACAATAAATAACTAAAATTTAGTATGACTTTGTGCACTTTAAACAAAAAATAAAAATAAATATTACTGTAATAAATCGCTCATAATATTAGATCATATATATTTATATATTATTAATACACTTCAAAAATATTATGTAAACATGTTAATAAATCAGTGCGCCGTAAGAACAGCAGTGGACGGATTTGGCCACGTAGTAAAGTGAAGGAATAATGATATCTCGATATTTTCACTCCTGTTTTAATTTGGCCTACCCTTATTCAATCATGGTGAGCTACCAACTGTTTGTCTTGCGACTATTCAGCATGCAACTCTCTACAGAGAATAATTTCATGAAAAATTTCATAATGCACCGACAATATCAATCAAATAATTTATTTTTATTTAAAATTATTTGTGACATTATGATGATAAAAAATATTTTTATTATATATTTTTTTATAAAAATATGATTAATTTGTTATTAATTATGTGGTGTAAGTGTGATACAGTAAATTTTCTTAAGTTCATGACCCAACAAATATGATTGGCATGTACTTTTAAAATAGATTAACTCCAAACTCGCTTTTTAATCTATGCTACTCTTCTTTTCATTGTTTGCTTCAGGTAGTGATTATAACGTTCCAATCCTCTATCGAACGAGCTAATTCTCTTTCCTTTTATATAAAATATAATATAATTTAATATGATAGCTAGTTTACCGCAGTTATAAATGAGTCATCTTATGATTAATCTCCGAGATAAATGGTGTCAAATAATATAAATATATATATATATAGAGTTGAGCTAGAATACTCTCGATAGTAAACGAGCCGTTTTACTATCGAGTTGTTTTCGATGATAGAGCTTCCAAATTGACGATCGGCTCCGTTAAATATGATCTAAACCATTTAAACTACCTAGAAATCAAATTTCACGCACTTTCGATATTATTTTTATCCATCTAGTGAACAGAAAAATGAATGGCTGAAAATGAATATCCTTTAAAAAATGATGATAGGAGTCTTGTAATCAAGATCAAGAGTATAGATCTTGTTTTAAATAGTTTAAAGAATTTTCTAACAAAAATTCAATTGATTTGGATATCTTTACACCGTTAAACGAGAAAACGTCCCTTATCCATCATTAAAATTACAAATTTTGAAACCCTTTGATCATTAGGCAAATGATGTCAAAAAGATTTGAAAATTGATTTCTAAACACTTCAAGTGGTATAGATCATGTTCAACGGAGCTGATCGTCAATTTGGAAGCTCTATCATCGAAAACAACTCGATAGTAAAATGACTGGTTTACTACCGATAGTATTCTAGCTCATGTATATTATATAATATATATGAGTACCGGGCTATATAGCTTTTATAGTATAGAGCCTTTTAAAGTATAGTAGCTTTGTACTGATAGTTTTTTGTTGTAGATTACCTTTATTATTTTACCGTTAATTATATATTCAACCAACCACCCATCAACCTTATGGGGGCCTACTTATCACTAAACTTAATTATTTATCCCTATTCCCATACATTTTTTCATCTGAACGTCGAAAATTTGAGTAACACTTATACTCATGAGTATATGTAGCCAGCCTATAATATATATTATATATATATATTGTTATTATTGTTTTATTTGTTATGTTAGTGATGCTTATCTATGCTATCGGAAGCACGGGCCTTCCGTGCTTCCATCTCGTTTTCGATGTTCGACTTTCAATCGTGATCTGGCTTCGATAATACTTGATCTAGGTATTGGGAGTATCTAGAAAATAAATTTTAATATTATTTTCTATATCATTTTACTATGAACGATGGGCTCAAATTCACGGCTGAAAACTAAAAGATTTACAAATGTACTAATATGACATTTAAATTTTAAATTCAAGGATATTATTTGTTTTATATAGCTTATAAACTTTCTTCAAATTTTACTGGTGATTTGGATATTTCTACACGTAACTTGCACGGTTTTCCTACGGTATTAAAATTGTTGATTTGAGTCATATCGATCATAAGCAACTGATATCGAAAATATATTTACTCTTGTTATAGTGCATCGTCACAAGCATAAAGTCTTATGAAGGATTTCTCAAACGATTTATTTAGATCATGTGGCGTGTTGACAGGAATTATATCTATTGGGATCGAGAAGTTAGACAATTAAATTAATATTTGTTTTTTAACTATGTGTAACATTTTTTTGTATTATATTTTTTACTACGTGTTTTTATATTATTAATTGTATTGTTAAGGTGATTGATTCCTATCCTATTCGATATTCTGTTACTTTTATTTACCTAGGTTAGTAGAAAAGCTGTTTCATCTTCATGGTTACCATAGTTTTATGTTTTTTTTTTTTTTTAAAAGCTTATTGAGAATAAGTCTCACAGTTTTTTTCAATAAAATAAATAAGATACCAAAGACGCGCGTTATCAACTATTAACACTCCACAGTCGTTATAAGATTAAGTCTATATCTACATAATATATCACAGTAACCATGACACGAGAACGACTAACTTGCATCTCCACACATTTAGTAAATATCAATTCATAACATAGACCTATTTCTTGCTTACTAGATACATATACCCTACTGGTCATATATATATATATAGATAGCGAGCTAATTCACAACTCTGCAGCTCCTCCGAACCTCGCCGCCGCCCGACATTGCGAGCCGGCCCATGCGCACCATGGAGGCCTTAAAGTCCTCGAAGAAGAGCTCCGGGTCGATCGCGTAGGCCTCGACAAGTGCAGCGACATCGCCGGAGCCAGCGGACGTGAGCGCCTGGTCGGACTGCAGGAGCCCGTCGGCGGAGATCAGGTTGACGTAGTACTGGTTATCGAATGTGGCGGGCGTCGAGAGGTCGAGGTCGGCGAGAGTGTTGTTCGAGCTGGCGCAGAGCTGCTGCAGCGACTGTAGGAAGTCGCGGTCACCCATGGAGGCATCGGAGCTGCCTACGAGGCCATTGAGGCGGGAGCTGAAGGAAGAACAACGGGCCTTGCCGATGGTGTGAGCCCCTGTAGAAAAGGATCAGAAAGTCTATTATACAATAGATACATCACATCATCTATATTCAATCAATCACATTTCATTTATTAAGAAAAAAAAAAATATTTTTTTAATAATTATGATAGGATGAGTGAACATGGAGAAGACTAATTTAATTAGATGGAACCACAACGATCACCCTATGCGACTGGTAATTATAGTGGACGTTTTTTGGAAGAGACGTATTGTGAGTAATTATTGGGTACGTGGAATAAGTCAACCATGTCATCTCTAGTCTACGCAATAAATGACAAATTCACTAGCCTCATGTTTAGATGATCACTATGTCAACTTAATTTTGTTCCACTAGGTACCGTTTGGTTCGGGTATAAACAAGAATTAGCTATTACAGGAATAGGTACAAGTATGGGGATAAGAAAAATAGCGTTTGGATGAAAATTGGGTTGTTCCCGAGGATAAGAAAAATATTAGGAAGTTTTATATAAAAAATGAAGGTGTTGGTGGGGATAAGCGAGAATTACTATTCTCGGATAAAAAATTAGCGTTTGGATATAAAGGGGGGGATAAGGGCCTATCCCTATTCCTATTCCCAAACCAAACAGTGCCCTAACGAATACCAACTTTTAGCATATTTGTATAATTTTTCTCATATTTGGCTACACATGCCCAAAAATAAATAGAAAAAAAATACAAATATTTTAATTGAAAGAATTTTCAACCAGAAAGAATGGCCGGTCTTATGATCTGGTCTGTAGACCAGGTCTAGCCGAAATTTCTCGGCACCGCTTGGAAACGGTCAAGGAGCGGATTGGTAAACGCGTTTCTATTATTACCGGAGAGAGCGACCATGTCCTTGGAGGAGAGGCCGAGGTTCTGGAACTTTCCGATGAGGGTGGCCACGTCGGACGTCGGGGCCGGGATGTTCGTGTTCGCTGCTTGGCGGTTCGCACTTCTGCTGTCCTTCCGCCCTACCTCCACCTGCCACGTGGGCCCTCCCGACTGTTCCACCGCGTGTATCAGAACTTCTTTTCCTTTTATTGTAAATAAATAGATAGATGTGCATTACGAGTAATATGCATGCTTCTGTTCTTTCACGTCACATGATAATTTTTTTTTTTGTTTTTTTTTTTTTTTTTGTATGTCATAATTACTGTTGTAGATTAAACTACTGTTTTTGTCAAATATATTAACTATATATGCAATTAAAATCCTTTGTATAAGCAGTCATTACTCTTTCACAAATTCTGCGTTTAAGTTAAATTTAATAAGGTTGAAAAATTCGAAACTTAGTAAAAATTTGGAAGATTAGAGGTTGTGTGGATGATAAAATAGAAATTTATAGCATTAATAGGCATAGCACTAAAAAACTAATGAGTGCCATTGAAAAAAGGAAAAAAACTAAATAAATGAGATATCCTGTCACAACGGTGGTGTTTGAGAAAGGATCAATAATGTGAAAAAATATTGAGCAAATAATTGGTAGACATACCAAGACAACCGAATCTCGAGCCACAATCGCCAGAACGTCGGCACACGAAACAGTCTCAGGGCAAGCCAGCTCGAGCTCGGCCTTAATCGAATCGATCACTTCGAATCCCCTGAGGGAGTTCAGGTTGGGTCCAGCAGTTTTCTCCCCCACAAAATTAGGCGTATCATCGAGGAGCACCGAAGCATCACAGCCCTCAAAATTCATCGCAACGATCAACATTAATTAGTCTTAAAATCTTATATCCTTGATGATCATTGGTAGTTTCTATATACATTTAATCCGACGTTATACTCACATCGACGAAGCAGTCGTGGAAGTGGAGGCGGAGGAGGGAGGCAGCCATGCGCGGGTCGTTCGCGACGGCCTCTTCGACCCCCGCGAAGATGATATCTTCGGCTTGAGGGCAAGTAGTTTGGTAGATGTCAAATCGTATGGATCCATCAATACCGCCGAAACAAGTTTTGTTCGATGCATCGGACTTGTTGGCTAAGTTAAGAGCATGGATAACACAAGCTAGGAGAGTGAGCACTAATGTCATGTTCAAGTAAGAAATATAGAGCAAATGTAGGTTGATTTTGGACTAAAGAGGGTGTCTATAGGCTAGCTCTCTATCTAGCTAGGTGCATTGCTTGTGAAATTGAAGATGATATGCTGCTCACTTATATAGAGTTTGAAAGAGAACAAAAGATTCTGATGCTGAAACTGATTTCAGCATTAAGATTCGTGCCGACGATGCGATGGATGAGTGATGTAGCTCTACTTGGAAGTGGTCAAATTGTGGTGAGTTAGTAACATCATTGAGAAATCATGGCTTGCACTTTTCAGGAATAGCATGCATATCATATATAACTGCAATCATCATCTCCAAGAATAGCACGCATGAAATAATTTCTCATCTTTTATTCGATTAGTAGTTGACTCGGAATCAACTCCTCCGTTTCAAAGGTGACAAAGATGCGCGTAGTTGGTGAAACCGCCTTTGTCCTTCTTCTGCATATGCTTTTGAGGCTCAAAAGAAGCGTCTCACATGGGAGCAGTTGCAATGCCTTTTTGTATAGTTTGTAGTGCATAATATGCTAATGTTGGCGGAGGAGAATGGGAAACCCACCACCGACCATGGATGCATAGACATGCGCGCTCGATCATATAAGAGACTTTGTGAGAGGAAAGGTGTGGTGTACATGTCATGCATATGCATCTCGAATCTAGAACCCCCTAGAAGATTTTAGAATAAATGTTCATCTTGGTTTAGCTGTAATATGGACTCCGGAGTAGGGAGCAGGACTATTGTTCTATTAGAGGCACAGAAACCCTCATATTTTTAAGTTCCTAATCATTTATCAATTTTGATTGATGGCTGGGGTTCTTCCCAATTTTTCTTCTCTCTCACCCTAATCATCTATCAAAATTGATGAATAGCTAGAAATTTAGAAGCACAAAAGCTGTTGTACTCCTAATAGCACAGTAGCCATACTCCCGGAGTAGGTCTAGTTTAAAATTGCTTTGCCAAAATATCTATTTTATGCTCCAAGAAAGATTTTAATTTTTTTTTTTTCCTTGCATACTATAAAATTTTGGTTGCAATCATTATAGAAGATGCATGCACTCTTAAAATAACAATGGTGCTGACTATTTCTAGAGCAAGAGGTAAAGAGTTTGATGGTTGATATCTGAGGTCCCAAGTTTGAATCCTAGTTGATTCATATTTCCAGCTAAATTTGTTTCTAAATAAACTAAATGAAGTGGGTAGTATGCAACCTATCTCTCTCAAAAAAAAAAAAAAAAAATTGACAATGGTGCTAGCTAGACGAGTCATTTTTACTATTACCTTTTTGCATTTCTAAATACAAATTTAATTTATATAATAATTAGAAATGATGATGGGTAAAACTTATTCTCTTGATTAATTAGATTGCAATAATTTAATATGTCAACTTCTTTTTTTTAAAAAAACAACGAAGCACACACAAAAAAAAAAGTCGTTTCCTTGCTTCCATACTCTGTTATATAAAATTCCAATTGAAAAAAAATTAGAAAAAGAAAGAAAAGGCAAATCTTAAGTCATTTTGACTAATTTTAAGAGATCACTTTGTTTGTACATAGTTATAAATATATTATAGCTGTAACTACATATAAATTTAAAATCCGTATTTAATGCAATGTATTTAATACTAACAACTACAGTCGTAACTACACGAGGAAATTCACCTGTAGTAAGGACATGTTTGGTTCATGATTGGAATATGAATGAGAAATAGAATTGGATTATTTTGGAATGAAAAATGGAACGACGAATCATCTAAAAATGTTTGGTTCATTATTGGAATGAAAATCGGAATGAAAATTTAAAATTTTTGAGAGAGAGTTTTGATTAAAAGAGAGGAAAGTGACGAAGGGAGATGAGATAGATGTTGGTGAAAGAGGATTTTTAATAGTTTATTTTTGGAATGAGTCAATCCGGAATTCAAAGCCGAATTGCATCGTAAATGAATTTGGCCATTCCCATTCCGGAGTGGAATGGGAATCGAATCCGATTCCTATAAAACAAACGGCAACCATCGGAATCAATGAATTCCATTCCGATTCCATAGTCTAAAATAGGTGAACCAAACATGTCCTAAGTTGGACAGAGCAACTCAATATAAAAAAAATAAGTTTAAATTCCTCATTACCTTTTAAATAAAATATAAATATTTTTATATTAAAAAAAAAGCTTAATTTCATACAGATCCCTACAAATATGATGAATAACAGATATATTCCTGCAAAGTTCAACTTTCATAAGTCATCATTGCAAAAGTCCTAATGTATTCAGATATGTTCTTGCCGTTAATATTCGTTAGAAAAATCTAGTTAATTATAGTTAAAATGCTTTAACCATGATTAATTAATAATGTAAATTGACAATTTTGTCCTTCTTTTTCTTCCTCTTCTTCTCCGTATCCTCCTTTTCCTCCTCTTTTTTTCCTCATTCTTCTTCTTCTTCGTCGTCGTCGTCGATGATCCAATCGTCGTCGCCGATGATCCGATCGTCGTCGTGGTGCCCATGTGGGCCATCGTCACGGGCGCCTCCGATAGCATCGGCCTCGCCTTCACCTCCGCCTTCCGCCTCTTTCTCATCCTCGTTGGCTGCAACCCCGACAAGCTCTGCAAGGTTGCCGTCGCCGCTGTCGTCGTCCGCTCCTGCAGCCTGAAGAAGAAGAGGAAGAGAAAGAGGAAGAGGAAGAGGGCAAGAGCAAAAATGTCATTTTACAACTCTACTGTTAAAAAATTAACAATTCTCTAATAGATACTTGCCAGAGAGACATATCTGAATACATTAGAACTTTTGCAGGAATAATTTATGAAAATTAAATTTTATAGGAATATATCTATTATTCATCATGTTTGCGGGGACCGGTATGAAATTAACCCTAACAATAATCCCATCACGACCGACACAATGTGATAAAAACTTCAAAAATACATTTATCATACAAACTAAATTAATTATTCTATTTATTTATAATTACAGTACTTGCTGGTATACTGTCTCCAGCTATACTGCGTTTCCAAATTCCAATTACATCGGGCACCATTGAGAGAGGGAGAGAGGGAGACGCCGCACACACACAGACAGAGGGGAGAGAGGGGCGATGCCGGAGCTGCCGGAGGTGGAGGTGGCGCGGCGGGCGCTGCAGGAGCACTGCGCGGGGAGGCGGATCTTGCGCTGCTCGGCGGCGGACGACCCGAAGGTGATCGACGGCGTCTCCCCCTCGCAACTCGAGTCGTCCCTCGCCGGGAAGACCGTCCTCGCCGCCGCCCGCAAGGGCAAGAACCTCTGGCTCCGCCTCGACTCCCCCCCCTTCCCCTCCTTCCAATTCGGTCCGCTGCTCCTTTTCTTTCTTTTTCTTTTTTTTTTTTTTTTTTTTCCTTTTTGATCTTCTGTATTGAACTAATTTAGCCGGTTAAGTTGGACATCTTTGTTCAATTCATCGCTAATTTCAAGCAAAACTGAAACAATCTACAGTTGATAGCCGAGTCCGTCAAAAAATTAGAAGTCGAAAATTTTAGGGTTCGATTTGGTTCACATCGTCGCCCTCTTCTCCTGCTTTCGTGTGTTGCAGGGATGACGGGTGCGGTCTACATCAAAGGTGTGGAATTGAGCAAATACAAAAGGTGATATTTTTGTCTTAATTTTACCTTCTTTTTTTTTTTTTTTTTTTTTTTTTTTTTTTTTTTTTTTTGGTAGTATGTTCGAGTATTTTTGTTGATAGAATCTGAGAAATTGAGGGTTTGGATTGCTAATTGTAGGTCGGCGGTGAGCCCGACGGAGGAGTGGCCATCGAAATACTCCAAATTGTTTGTTGAAGTACGCCTCTTTCTCATTCATTCATGCATCTGGATCATCAATTCGGCAACTTCGTAGTCGATTTAAATCGGTGTCCTCCTCATTTCAGTACTAGCTGAATGTATCATTTCGATTTTAATCCTTTTGGATGTTGTCAGCTGGAAGATGGTGTCGAGTTTTCCTTCACCGATAAGAGACGCCTCGCAAAAGTTCGCTTGCTTGAAGATGTATATACTTTTTATTCTCTAATTCCTTGCAGTTCTTATTATTATTATTTTTTAACTGATACTTTCCTTTTCTTTTACAGCCTGAATCTGTGCCTCCAATTTCTGAGCTGGGTCCAGATGCCCTGTTCGAGCCTATGCAGGTCGATGAGTTCATGAATGCCCTAAGAAAAAAGAAGATCGCGATAAAGGCTTTGTTACTTGATCAGGTTACAAATGTGTGGTGCTTTATTTTATTTATTTATTTATTTTTTTTCTGATCCGAGAAAACCCATTCCTTCGTAAGCTATTATTAATACCTACTAAATCTTCTTTTTTGAGTATCGAATTGTTTGCTTGATGCTTATAGTGTCGGGTCCTCTAACATCTTAGTGCATTGTTGTGTAGAGGTTGCTTCTCCATGTGCTTAGCATTGTAAAACTGCATAGTGTGTGAAACTATAGGCCATTGCCAGCGTATATTTTTGCGCAAATTTGGTGCTTGATTTAGCTAGCTCTTCCTACAACCATTTGGATGCAGTGTGGGAATAAGTTATTGCTATATCATTGTCTTATTGTTTAAGAATATTGTATGGGGCGCCATAGGAACTTGAAAGTTGTTGACCCCCTCCAGTTGTTTAGATAAGTGTGCTACTTGCTTCATCTTGCCAAAGACGTCTTTGCGTCGAATATAACTAGTAGTTTTACTGATACATCAATTTTATCATGCAGAGCTTTATATCTGGTATTGGTAACTGGATCGCGGATGAGGTGCTCTATCAGGTTAGTTTTATTTCATTTCTGTAAGAAATATAGTGCTTCGAATAGGAGATTGTATTTTCCTGCGCTGCTTTATTCACATCTTTTCTTTTTCTGGATCTTAACATTTTCAGCCATTCATCAGTAGGTTTGGCTTTCGCTCTTTTACCACCAATTCACTGCAAAAGTTGGGGCATAGTAGTTAATATTGATTAAAACCTATTTCTTGCTGCATATTTGTAAATTTTTTTAAGTAAGT
>NW_017891716.1:0-13838 GCF_001540865.1 Ananas comosus | reverse complement strand
AAGTGATGTTCTTTGATTCAAGGGTGTTGATAAGCTCTTTCCCTTTTGTTTACAGAACTTCTTTATGTGTCCTAAAGCACCACAAATATGACAAGCTTTGTTAGTCAGATTATTTTGAGGAGGGACGAACTTACCATAGAGCTTAGGAACAGCAGTTGATGAATGTCCGCCATCTTTCTTTGTTGCTTGGTCAACATAGGTCCGTTCGTACCCAAGTCCAAGTTTGTTTGTTTGACCAAGTCCAAGCATCTTGTCGAGTTTACTTGATCCAGACGAAAATTGGTTCAAATCTGACTTTAGTTGAATAATCGTCTTGGTGAATTCCATATTTGCTTCTCTAGCTTCTGAGTATTGCTTGGTGAGAAAAGTGATATTCTCCACTTGAGTCTCTTTTTCCTTTTCAAGTAATGAACACTTCTCGATCAATGAATTATAGGCCTTTGTCAAACCATCTCTCTCTTGTTCTAAATCCTTTGTTAGAGAGGCCAATTTTGAATTTTCTTGTTCCAACTCATGTAGGCTTCGCCGCAGTTTCTTGTTATGTTTAGCCATCTTCTTTGATTCAACAACCAATTGTTGATATACTGGACCATGTCATCTTCGTCCAATTCTTCATCTGATGAGTTCTCCGGAGATGACTTCTCTTGTATAGATGTCATAGAGATCGAGTCAGCAGATGCTAAACACATGAAAGTTGAATCCTGTGCAATTAGTGCCGTGGCATTTACATCCTCTTCACTCGAACTGGAATCATCAGATGAGGAGTCGTCCCAAGTAATAGCTTGCATCGCTTTCTTCTTCAATGACTTTTTATTAGGACAGTCAGATGCGATATGGCCAAAGCCTCTACACTTGTAGCATTGAATTTGACCTTCACCGCTTTTCTTCTCTTTTGTGGAGTCCTTCTGAGAGTTATCAGATTTTCTGTATTTTGATGAGGAAGAAGAAAACGAACCCCCTTTAGATTTGTTTGTCTTGAAAAAAGTAGACTTGGGAGGAAACTTCTTTCTAAAGTTCCGACGAAACTTCTTTGTAAGAAGTGCTAGTTGTTTTTCAAAGTCCTCCAGGCTTTGCTCCGACTCTGAATCTGATGAGGTTGAAGTGACATCTCCTTTTGTTGATTTTAGAGCCATCCCTGAGGCTTTAGAAAAAGACTTGGAAGAAGACGAATTAGAAGGAAAAGTCATTTCATAAGTTTGAAGAGCACCTACTAATTCTTCTACCTTGAGTTCATCAGGATGTTTGACCGTTTCAATAGCTGCAACCTTAGGACGGAATCGTTCGGGAAGGGTTCTCAAAATTTTTCGAACAATTTTGGAATCGGGAATTTTCTCGCCCAAGTTAGCACACGTGTTTACAATGTCTTGCAAACGAGTATAGTACTCGGTAAAAGATTCATGTTCTTCCATATGAATGGAATCAAATTTACTAGTAAGCATTTGCAATTTTTGAATCTTAACCAAACTTGTACCCTCGTGTGTAACTCGCAAAGTGTCCCAAATCTCTTTGGCGGTTTCGCACGCCGAGACGCGAGAAAATTCAGTTTGATTTAAAGCATTGAATAAAGCATTGATACCTTTCCCGTTGAACGAAGATAGTTCATTTTCCTCTTTCGTCCATTTATTTCTAGGTTTCGGAACAGTAACATTCTCGACAACTTCGGTAGGATGTTTCCATCCGAATTCAATGGCTTGCCAAACCCGCTCGTCGATAGCAATAAGAAATGCCCTCATACGGACTTTCCAATAAGCGTAGTTAGTGCCATCGAAGAGCGGGGGTCGATTGATGTTACCACCCTCAGCCATGTATTACAACCTATACCCGCTCTGATACCACTTGTGAGATATGGATCCCGAGGATCTAAAAGGTAAATAACACCTAGAGGGGGGTGAATAGGTGTAAATACGGCAAACTCGAAAATCTCGATGCAAATAAAATAAAGTAGCGGAAATTAAAATAGCACACCGAGAATTTAACGTGGGAAAACTCCAATTCAGAGTGAAAAACCCACCGGACCGATCACGCGAAGAAAATACACTAAGAAAACTTGAGTACAAGTGATTTTGACAGAAATACACAACTCAATTTACCGATTTCTTATTGATGGTGATCTTCGCCGGTCCCCGATCGATAGGAATCCACCAATCGACCTTGCTGCAACTTCTCGCAGCGTCAACGCCTCAATTCCTCGAAGCGTCTACCGAATCCTCGGCTTCACGCGAGATCCACGCGTCGAACCTCCTTCCGGAGCTTGTAGAATCGAAGATTTGTGATGATTTAACCTTTGAATACCATAAGCTATGAGGGTTCACCTTTAATCAAACATCTACTTGATTCTCGTATGAGTTATCGAGTAAAAACGAAGAATCAAGCCGATTGTTGATTGTTAGAAACTCGTTATGTGAATCTAAGCATTGAAACGGAGAAAAATAAGTTTCTAGGGTTTAGAATCAGTAAATATTCAAAGCCTTATTCTTTTAGATGACCCACATAGCTTATTTATATGTTTAGAAGACTTAGAAGTAGACTAGGATTGCAAAAAGTCCTTTTTAAAAACCTGTGTCGTCCTCAGAGACCGGTCTTCTCGAGGAGACCGGTCTGTGAGAGACCGGTCTCTCAAGTGAGGAACCGGTCCCTCACTGCGTGACCAAAATCCCAACGTTCGGGAACCGGTCTCTCAAGCTTGAGACCGGTCCCTTGCTGCGCGACAGAAACACCATGGTTCGGGAACCGGTCTCTCATCACAGGGGACCGGTTGCATCAAGGTTCACGCAGTGAGGACCTTAGGGGAACCGGTCTCTTGACCTCAGGGACCGGTCCCTGAACACAGAAAAGTTCAGTAAAGTAGTTTTAAAGCCATCTATGCCTTCTGAACTTATTCTAATTAGGTATATTCACCACAAATGATCTTTTCTTTATACCTTAGGTGTCGAGCTTTCCGAATGAGTCTTTGTTCTTCAATTTGAATCTTTTTTTCAAAACTTCTGCAATCAACTCTTCAAGACTCCAATCAACTTTACGAAATTCGCCAACCTATAAAATCCTTAACAAAACAGTCAATAACACAATACGAGTAACTACAATTAAGAATGTACTACATGTACACATGCAGTGTCTCCTCACCGTATGGTCCATGCTCAGGGATCTGCTATCCAAATTTAGATCTACAAACATCTGGGCACCGAGTTCTAGTGATTTGGATATGATCATAATTAGTGAACAACAAGTAATGCACATAGCCATCGACATAAATTAAGATTCTCTGAATTATGCTCTCGATGGGTCATACTAAGACACTATACTCAATATGCAATACATCATCAAACTAATAAACTCAACATCTCCTCAACAAAATTCTGTCCCGTTCTATCTACATCCATACCACCCGTATCCAAACATTAATTAGCGTGCGACTCTATTAGGGTTCATCGTAACGTAGTGAGAACTTATCTTAGGCAAATATTATTTGAAGTAATGCAGTAACATATCTTGATCGTCATAACATATCCGGTTATCTAGGTGTACGCTACTTATCCTCACTATATATCTTAATTTCTTGAATCAGAGCAGACCCTTTTCTGTTATTTGCCTGGGATAGTCCCTCTTCGCGAATAGTCAGGACATGTCCTTTTTTAATTGCATGTCGTCGGGATAGGTACCCTTTTACACGTAGCCAGGACAAGTCCCTTTTTGCACATAGCAGGATTGGGCACTTTTCAAAATGTGTTTACAATCCCTCCACATGATCTAAGACATGTCCTATCCTAATTTCTACTCCGCGTACAGTCGATCCACCCCCACTATTCAAAATCTAAAAAAAAGAGCGCTAGCTTTGCCAAAGGAATGTTAAATAGTTTAAAACCCATTTCCGTGGCAAAATTACAAAAAATAACTAACATACAAAGATAAATACTCAAGGTTAGTGTCACGCCCCGGGACCGAGCGGAAGCCCGCCTGGTGCGTGTCCAGACCCGCCATACGTCTAAAACATATAAGCCGTCTATAAAAAAAAAGTAAATAGAGCAATAGCAGAAAAACATCTAGAAGTATCAGAGCAAAGTACAACTAGATTCTATAGTATAAGAATAAACAAAAGGCTAAAATTCACTAAAAGAAACCATAAAGTAGTACATCAGAAATCCAAAATACAAATGCTCAGAGTAATACATAGGTGGTCTCTATACAGGGATACAACTCTCACTCTCTCTATAAAAACAAAAGAGAGAAAACCACCTAAGCAAAAAGTAAATCCTTGCTATCTAGCTACGCGACCCCTTTGCCGCAATCCCGTGCCTCCACCGGTGCTGAAGGCTCTGAAAGAAAACCATAAAATAGAGGGCGTGAGAACTATTAAATAATAGTTTCCAGTGGGCAATTACTGACTTTAGTGCAATGCGCTACTAGGCCCGAAAACCAAGCAGGTAAGTAAGAATAAATAAGCGATATGAATGACAAGTATTTAAACATGAATACTTACTAAACCATGATGTCTCTATTTAGCATGAATTTGCATAAGTAATAAAACTATTGTAACTTGAATATGACCAATATAATGTCCACAAGCTAAATAGTAAAATGTCAATGTTTACTATTCTAGTCAATGTCCACTCGGTAGCCCCGTGGTAGTCAACATCCCCACTCTAGGAATGAGCCTCTCCCACGGCATCCCATTTCGGCGCCAAATCACGCACGGGCGAGCATGTGTCGCGATGGCTATCTCCGGAGTGCCGGCTTGTGGGGAGCAACCCTCACAAGCATGTGTAAATGAGCACAATGGGAAGCAAACGTAAAAGTCCGTCTCAAGTCTCAAATCATCATGTCTAAAATATGGAATGTAGCAAATCTCTCAATGGCCTATCACTATGTCATCATGTCTAAATATGGAATATAGTCGATGTCACAATGGCCTATCAATCTGTCACTATGTTGCAGTTCAACTGTTTACTAGTTTGGGTGCCTCTTTATGGCACTTTTGTCCAATGTGTTCAAACATGAGTTTAGTGTCCCAGAGCACTTAATTCTAACCATTTCCAATACATGAGACATGTTCCAATTTACAAAATAGAATACTAATCATATGCATGAGAAATACACTTAGTCCTCTACTACATAGAGTCAATTTTTATAAACATAACGCATGCATTTTAAGTATTCTAAAATTCATAAAAATCCTATCTAGCATGAATATGCATGGATTTTGATAAAACAATAACTTTTAACCACCTGGGAGAAGATTTCTCCTGTTCCAATGAAGCCAAACCCACCGTGACTTCTCGCAACCCTTCGTTTGCGCCGACGAAGGTGCCCACTACTCTCCTAGTACCCTAAAGGTAACAAAAGAAGAGATACACGAACGTTACGAACAATCAATTGCTCAAACATTAAGCAACTCAAGCAAAGGTGAAGAAAACTCACCGAATGCGAAAAAACCTCTCTCGATCTCTAAAAGGGAGTTAGAGCCCCTCAAATCCAACCTAAACAAAGGTTCTAATAAGATCAACTCAAATCCAAAATCCCCATTACTAACCCTAATATGCTCAATCAAGGGTTTCCTTTAGTAAAAGTTACTAAAACATGAATCAAGAAGTAGATTAGGCTTACTAACCTCTCTAAAGCCCCACACAAAACTTACAAGTAAGCTAGGGTTGAAGTTCTTCCTTTCCTCAAGCTCCAATCCTCACTCTAGTGCTCTCTTCAAGGAGGTACCCCAACCAAAAGCAAAGAGGAGCAAAGGGAGGAGATCAAAATGAGCCAAAACACAAGAAAAAAGGAAAGGAAAACAAGAGAGGAGCTCTTACCTCTCTTCTCCACAGATCAGGGCTCAAAGAAGCCTCTAAGGGCTGTGGGGGTATTAATAGATAGGTTACAATTGCAAAAACACCCCTCATATCACGCAGTCTGAATTCTGCATTGTGTACCAGTAAACGGGAAAGTGTACCGGTACAAAACCCTGTGCGCGCAAACCCGAGGCTCGGGTTGGCAGAAAAATCTATCTGTACCGGTACAACCATCGAGTTGTCACCGGTACAACCATCAAGGTGTACGGGTACACAGCCCCTCAAAATGCAATCCAAGAGCAGCCTAAGTCCATCATTTTGGCGACCTTAGCGCTACTTTAAATACTACAATTCTCGGGATACGAGCCATAGGTCGGAACATTATCAACGACCCTCCAGAATATCTGAAAAAACTCGGAACACAGATCAAACACTCAAACCTCGCAATTTGCAAAGGTCCAGTGTGTTACATTCACCCCTCCTAAAAGGGAGTTTCGTCCGCGAAACTCGAAAGCAAAATACCTCAAGACTCCATATGAAAGAGATGGGAATAGCGCTCCTGCAAAGCGCTCTCCAGCTCCCACATGGCCTCTCGCTTGATCCCGTGCCTCCGCCGCGATCCGGTGCCTCCGCCGGTGCCAAAGGCTCTGAAATAAAACCATAAAACATGGGGCGTGAGAACTATTAAATAATAGTTCCCAGTGGGCAATTACTGACTTCAGTGAAATACGCCATTAGGTCCAAAAGCTACAAAAAGGGGTAAGTACGAGTATAAGCAAAAGCGATATATACGACAAGCAAATAAACATGAGTACTTGCTACTACATAATGTCTCTACTTAGCATGAAATTGCATAAGTAAGAAAGTTATACTATCATGAAAATGTACGAGTATACAACCGTCATAATATCCAGAATGTAATAGTAAAATGTCATTGTTTACTATTCTAGTCAATGTTCGCTTGGCATGTTAACTACTTAAAGTTAAATCTTGGAAGACCCGCCCGAAGGCTGTCTGGCCTGTAGACCCGCCCGTAGGCTGTCTGGCCGGTGCCGAGCCTAATGGCCCCGTGGTAGTCAACATCCCCACTCTATGAATGAGCCTTACCCACGGCAATCCACTTCGGTGCCCAATCCTGCACGGCGAATATGTATCGTGATGGCCATCTCCGGAGTGCCGGCTTGTAGGGAGCGACCCTTACAAGCATGTGCGAATAAGCACAATGGCAAGAAAGCGTAAGATCCGTCTCAAGTCTCAAGTCTCAAGTCTTAAGTCATCATGTCTAAAATATGGAACGTATCAAATGTCTCAAGGGCCTATCTCTATGTCATCATGTCTAAAACATAGAATATAGTAGATGTCAATGGCCTGCCACTATGTCTCTATATTGCAGTTTTCTAGTTTGCTGGTTCATGTGCCGCTTTATGACACTTTTGTTCACTAAGTCAAAGCATGATAATTATGTTTATGAATACATAATGCTAATCATTTCCCTCGCACGAGACATGTAATCAACTCGCAAAGATAAACACTTCCACATGCATGCGGCCTACACATATAGCTCCACTATATAGAGTGAAATTTTCATTATACATAAAATATGCATTTTAAGTGTTTTAAAATTCACATAAATCCTATTTAGCATGAATATGCAATCAAATTGACGTTACGACAAGTATAATACACATAGGGGCAGTTTTGCCCTGATTTCATGAAGCCAAACCCACCACAACTCTTGCGACCCTTCGTTTGCTCTGACGAAGGTGTCCACTAGCCTCCTAACACCCTAAAGATGTAGGAACAAGAGTTAAACGAACCTTAAGGGCATCTCAAAGCTCAAACATTAACCAACTCTAGCTAAGGTGGAGAAAACTTACCTATAGCGTAGAAATCCTCTAAGAAATCCCAAATGGAAGACAAATCCCTTCCAAAGCAACCTATACCAAAGTTCTAAACCAATCAATTAGGTTCCAAAGCTCTCAAATCAAAAATTTCCAATTCTAACCCAAAAACCCAAATCTAGGGTTTTATTTGGTAAAACCTACCAAAACATGCTCCAAAGAGTAGATTAAGCATACTAACCTCCTTGGTAGCTCCAAACCAAACCCAAAATGCTCAAGGGTTGAAGGTTGATCGTCTATCAAGCTCTTAGCCCAAGCTCCAAGCCACCAATGGTAAGAAGAGAGGGTGTGGGGGAAGTCCAAAGTCCACCAAGCAAGCTCTCCTTCCTCTTCTCCTCCGTCTTCCCTTTCTTCGTTCTCCTTCTTCTTCTCTTTCTAGAGAGTGTGAGAGAGTGAGAAGTGAGGGAAAGAGAGAGAGGAAAAGCCCTAAAAGCCCTCTAAAGTAACAAAATCCAGAAAAGCCCCTCAACTTTGCAACCTGTGCACTACCTTGACTGGGCAGTTTTCGGGTGGAGGGACCGCTCTCTCCCCACATGGGACCGGTCCCCCAGGACCTTCCCGCAAAACCAATGCTCGGGAACTGGTCTATCTGGCTAGGGTCCGGTTGCCTCAAAGTCTGCCGCAACTATAGCTACGAGGGACCGGTCTCTCCGACCAGGGACCGGTCCCTGAGAGTAAAACTCTCAGGATAACCAAAAATCCAGAATTTCGAACTACGGGTCGGAACACCATCTACGACCACCACAAGGTGTGGAAAAGCTCGGAACTCAAATCAAACACTCGAACCTCGCAATTTACACAGGTCCAGTGTGTTACATTCACCCTTCCTAAAAAGGAGTTTCGTCCGCAAAACTCAAAAGCAGCAACATACCTCAAAGCTCCATCTGAAAATGATGGGGGTAGCGCTCCTGCAAGGCATTCTCCAGCTCCTACGTGGCCTCCCGCTCCCCGTGGTTGCTCCAAAGAACCTTCACATACAGAATATCCTGATTCCACAGCTTCCGCACCTCGCGAGCCAAGATCCTCACTGGTAGCACCTCGAAGCTCAGATCATCCCGCAATTCCACAGGTGTAGCATCCAACACATGAGTCGGGTCGAAAATGTACTTTCGAAGGACCGATACATGAAAGACGTTGTGCACGCCCGATAGGTTCGGTGGTAGAGCAAGTCGATACGCTACCGGACCTACCCGCTCTAAGATCTCATACGGTCCAATGAAACGGGGGCTCAACTTACCCCGAATCCCGAATCTTCTGATCCCTCTAGTCGGCGAAACCTTCAAGAATACATGGTCTCCAACTTGGAACTCCAAGTCTCACCGCCGTTGATCGGTGTAGCTCCTTTGTCTACTCTGTGCCTTCAAAAGTTGCTCCCGAGCAATTCGAACTTTGTCCTCAGCTTCCTGGAGCACATCAGAGCCTAAAACCAATCTCTCGCCAACTTCACTCCAATGAAGTGGCAATTTACACTTCCATCCATAAAGTGCTTCGAAGGGCGCCATCTTTGTGCTTGCTTGTAATTATTGTTATAAGCAAACTCCGCCATCGGTAGATGCTGCGACCATCCTCCGTGGAAGTCAATCACACATGCCATGAGCATATCCTCTAAGGTCTGAATAGTGTGCTCCGACTGCCCATCACTCAGAGGGTGGAAAGCAGTGCTGAAATCCAATCGGGTGCCTAAGGCATCCTGCAGACTCCTCCAAAAGTGAGACACAAACCAAGTGTCTCGATCAGATACAATCAAAGTAGGCACTCCGTAAAGTCGCACAATCTCATCAAGGTACACTTGTGCGAGCTTCTCCCCAGACCAAGTAGTATGAATAGGTATGAAGTGCGCTAACTTCGTCAACCTATCCACGATGACCCAAATAGCATCATGCCCGGCCTAAGAGCGAGGCAATCCAGTTATGAAATCCATGGTGATCTTTTTTCACTTCCACACCGAAATTGGCAAACTCTGAAGTTTTTCCGCGGGTAAACGATGCTCAGCCTTCACATGTTGGCAAGTTAGACAACGAATAATAAACTCGCCAACATCCTTTTTTATCCCGGGCCACCAATATAGTAACTTTAAATCCTTGTACATTTTGGTGCCTCCTGGATGTATAGCATAGAGTGCTCGGTGCGCTTCTCGAAGAATGTCCTCTTTGCTTCCCGAATCCGCCGGTACACAAATCTGCCTACGGAAATGCATCGATCCTTGATCATCCACAAGAAAATCGCCGATGCAACCATTGACCATTTTGTCTCTAATCTTTTACAATTCCACATCGGAAACTTGCTTTTCTTTAATTATATCCAAAAGAATAGGTTGCACCACCAAGGTCATCAACCTCAAAGGTGTGTCTGGAGTCACTAACTCCAACTCCAACCGCTTCATCTGCTCGATCAACTGCGGTTGAGTAACAACATGCGTTGCTAAGTTTTCCGTCGATTTCCTACTTGAAAGTTTTGAGGAGCCCAAGGATCTATCTAGATTGTATCTATCACCTAGAGGGGGGGTGAATAGGTGAAAGGCCAAAAACCACAAATCTCGATGCAATAAAAATAAATGCGGAAAATAAAAAGCACACCGAGATTTACGTGGGAAAACTCCAACTTGGAGAAAAACCCACGGGACCAACACACGAAAAAATAATTCACTAAGAGAAAAGATTACAAGGTGATTACCGACTCCACGGACTCTACCTCTCTTAACCTCCTATGAATCTTCGCGCTACCCTCCGGGTTGTCCACGCCCTCACGTCCGAATCCACGAACGCCTCTACTTCGAATCCACGAAGCTTCAATCACGCCGAATCCACGACGCCACTCGAATCCACGAGCCCACGATCCGAATCCACGAACCGCCTTCGTTCACGCCGAATCCACGACGCCGTTCATGAAGAGCATCATGATTATGGTGATCCTTCGCTTTGGAGTATCGTAGAAAACCAGGGAATAGAACTCCAAGCGAAGCGGAGATCAAATCGACATATAGAGAATGCGAAACGATATCTCGATTTGATCTAAAGAGGCTAATTTGTAGAAAATAGGTTTAGAATGAAATCCGAGCCTCTAGGGTTTCTCAAACATGTATTCTTATCATCCTTGATGTGTTAGAGAACCCCTACAGCTTATTTATAGACTTTAGAATCAATTGGAGTCGAATTAGAAAGTTTCTTTCCAAAAACAGCACCTTGTACCGGAACAAGGAATGTTGTCCAGGGTACACCATGACGGAAGATTTTTCTGCGAAGTTCCTGTACCCTGGACAGGCTGTTGCTTGTTCCGGAACAGGGCTTGTACCGGTACAGCATGAAGCTTGTACCGGAACAACCATCAAACATTCTGCGCAATGTTGATGGCTGTACCCTGGACAGAAAACCTTGTACCGGTACAGCAATGCAATTTTCGCTGAAAATGCATTGTTTTGGATTTTACAAACTCTTAGAAACTTTCTAATCAATTATAACTTGAAAACATGATTCTAAGATCTATAATTAAGTATGAATCACCATAAACAAGATTTAAAACTTACCAACGCATCGTGATTCAAGTTTTGCATGTTTTACGTCCTTTCCGATTCTTCGAAGTCTTGGATTCTTCGATCTTCAATATTCCGCTCCGAACTTCTTCAAGACTCCGACTCGACCCACGAAACTTGCCAACACATAGGACCTAACAATCTCCCCCTTTGGCAATTTCGTGACAAAACACACAAAAACTCACAAATTACAATTCAAAGAAAAACGAAGTTCAATGTCATCACCAAAACATCGAACCTCTCGCGTGTAATCCAAATACAATTTGAAAATCAAAACTTACATCAAAACTCCTAAAACAGACTATATGACTTAGACGCAACGAGTCTTGAAGTCTTGATTTCCTGCAAAATACATTCAAAAATGATTAACCTTAAATTCTTATACCTTCTCCCCCTTTGTTCTTCACGTCTCGAACACATCTCCCCCTTTGTTCTTGAACTCATCAACTTCTGCTTAGTTCATTGCCTGTTCATCCATGCTCTCCCCCTTCATCTATGCTCTCCCCCTTTTTGTCAAAAATTGCCAAAAGAAAGCAAATAGAAAGAGAAAACATACTAGAAAAATATGAGAGTAGTCTAGTCATAGTTACAGGCCTAAAACGAAAGTAAAAACACACTACAGAAAGATAAGCAAGCAAATCTAAAACATCGTCCTAGAAAATAAGCATAATAAAGTAACAAGACGAAGCCCGAGGAAGATATCACTCCGTGTCCTCATCATTATTATCACCAGCACCAGCTCCAGAACCTCCAGCCTCAGGAGCATCACCAGACGGTGAAATGAGAGGATGTCGTGAAGATGACCGCTGATACGAAGTAGAAGATGGAGTAGGTTCCCAAATATCATCATGTCTACACCCCATCTTATCCATCAATCTCTTGATACTTAACTCAAACTTCTTGAAGCCGGACTCAACTTTCCTTCCAATATTCATTGTTCAGCGCTTGCTCTTAACTTTCCGCAAATCTTTCTTAACTGATTCCAATGTCGTCGGCGTTCCCCCCGAAACTAGATGAAGTATCACTAACTTCCTCGAAGATGTAGGCGGAGGAGAAACTAGAAGTTGCTCCTCGTGAAAGTGCAGGGCATAGATGCTTACAGGACGTGGCCCTTTGGTCTGATGAAAAGTCTTGAGAGTGCTAACGCGACTTAGCCCAAGTCACTTGATCAATTGGCCCAAGGCCGGACCATCCGACTGCAAAAGAAGATCCACTCCATTGCACTGAAAAGAATTCTCGAATTAGACAGGGAATGGTAGTAGCATCCCGGCGAGTTTGCACCCTGAATTACGTGAATCATCCTTTGCCCAGATCAGAAAATGGAAATGTTGATATTCAACCCTCGAGCCTGCTCGGCGATGACCAAGTAAGACTATAGCTAACACTAATCTGTCCCAGCACGTCCTGGCTTGTGCCGGATAGTTGGTTGAACATGTCAGCTCACTAACCACGCCGAACACCGCACCACATCAGCCGCGTACCCTACCAGCTCCTCTGACCCCATTCAATGTAACCATGAGTCATCTACACCCCGCCGACCGAAGGAGCCGGCTTTGCATATACTCAAGAAACAATATTCATGGTGAGCTTGAGGGCTTGAAATCTTCTTACTGATACGTATAGGAGAAGACAAGCAATATCCACATGCTCCCCCGAAGATCTCTCCAAATATGCAATAGGGGTAACTGGAAATCTCACTCTGACGCATCGAATCACTCGAAAATAAAAAGTGCCAGTTTCATCATTTCAGGCAAGCAACCTTCCATTTATATAAACTGCCCTAAATAAGTTCTACACAGAAAGAGCCTTCGCAGGGACCGTCCAACCAGGCTTCAAATAGGCGCACTTCGTATGTGTCGTCCCATAATCAAGGAACGCTCCCGAATCAGATATGGAATTCACGAAACGTTCAACTATCACACACTTTGAATGGCAAACAACCTCGCCGTGCAGGATGAACCATCTGCATTTGTTTGAACTCCCCACGAGTACGACGACCAACCACCCGTGAAGATGATTCGCGCAGACTAAAACCTTTAACTTTGTCAAGTTGCCGCACTAGTTCTTCAGATTCTTCAGAGGAGCATCTCCTGATAATCCGATCAGACCCGGACGGCTTCTTCTGTGGTACGTGTCCTTTTTTAGAAACACCAAATGACGACCTCGACCACTGCCGACACTTCTTCTCCCAGCCATAAGACGCAAAAGCACCCAGTACGAGTTAACAAAATTCCCCATTTTCCTATATCAAAAATTGCATACATCACATAATTTCTGGAAAAAAATCCTGTAAAAATAGCAAAAATTTCATTAATAACATTAAGAATGCGCATACAAGGCTATTTCTTAACCAGACATGCAAAAAATTTCAGCAAAAATTAAAACTTTTTCGAAATCCCGACAATTATAACATGCCATATTAAAGCATAACATTCTCACGATCAGCGAAAACATAAACAGTTTGAAGTTTTCAATGTGTTCTAATTAGCAGTAATGTCCATTTAAGCAGTGATTAAGCAAAAAATTGGGATCAAAACAGATTTAGAACAGAGCATCTAACCCTTATCCCCGCAACAAAAACAGTGAAACCTACACAAACCCGGGATAAAACTATTACTGAATTTGATGCAG
>NW_017891715.1:0-13844 GCF_001540865.1 Ananas comosus | reverse complement strand
GACCAGCACGACAGCCGCTGCCGCACCCCGTGCCTACACACATCCACACAACACAACACACACAAGGGCGAAAAATATGCATTGATTAGATTTATTGGATGCAGCAAAATTCTGTTAGTAAATAGTGATCAGATTCAATAATTTTTTTTACCGGTAATAAATTTGGCGCTATTAATAACCAACATTAAGATTTTGTGAATTGTTCTTGTATTATTTTAGTACTATCACGAACTAGATCTCTATATTTTCTTTTATTTAAATATTTTAGTTTGTGAATTTTCTTTTTTTTACATAAACTGTACTTTTAGTTTTTTTTTTTTAATTTCCTACAATCAAAACAACTGTATATATGTATATATTTTATTAGAATCTTCGTTTAACAGATATATTAAAACTAAGATTGTAATGCATGTAAAAACTTTTAAACTAAAATGTTTTATATAGAGCAATACGATAGCGCAAGAATCGCTCGTTCACACTTTTATCTTAAAATAAACAGTGCCATGAACCACATGCGTACTCAACGTACTATAGATAGATACTTAAGATACGAGGGGTTAATTTATTTTTCTGAGTTAATTAATCAACAATGAAGTAGTTAATTAATTAATTAATTAATTACCAGTGGATGGTTGCGTTGTAGGGTGTCTCGTTGGTGACCTTGACGATGACGCGATCGTCCTCCTGCGCGTACACGACGGGGCCTGGGTACATGCCATTGATGGTTACGATGTCCCTCGTCTTACACAGCTTCGTCACCTTCAACGTTTGCACCTTCACATTTTCCACACATATATATTCATCATTTATAAACTCAGTATATAATATAGGTTTCCTTCAACAAAAAATAAAAAAAATACAATACAGGTTCTATAACTCTACCCCTCCGGTGTAAATAATAATAATAATAATAATAATAATAATAATAATAATGTATGTTTAATGATTGAGTTATGGGAGATCTCGCCATCTCAGACCAATTTGAATATAAGAATTATAAGTTATTCAGCAATAACTAGTAGGCTGCTTGATGGCTAAGCCCTTGTTTGGTTGGGGGTTAAGGGGTGGAATAACCCCTTAACTCCCATTTTATTCCCAAACATTCCAAAAAATCAGTGGGGTTAGCTAATCCCACCTAACCCCACCTCAAATAAATTATTCCGGGTTAGCTAACCCCATCTAACCCCACCAAACTCCAACCAAACACTATTTTCTATTCATAATAACCCACTATCTTTCTTATCACACCTACTCCAACCAATCATTATCCTTCTTTATCAATCATTATCTTTTTATCCCACCTACTCCAACCAAACACTATTTTTCATTATTCTAGACTAACTCTAACCTCCGACCAAACACAAAAAAACTTTAACCCCACTTTAACCCTGAACTTAACCCTATCCCTGAAATAGCTACTTTTTCCTTAACCCCGAACCAAACGGAGGCTAAGGGTTTGGTGGTTGGTATTGGAGATCTCAAGTTCGAATTCTAGCTGATTCATATTTCCAACTAAGTTTATTTCTAAAAAAAATAATCGAAGGGGTAGCATACTATCTTTCTCTCTAAAAAAATAAAATAAAAATAGTAGGCTGCTTTTAATTGTATATTGTAAAGCCATAATAATGATGAATTTTTTTAGAATATTATATTTTATCTGCTAAATAATTTATAGACATGTAATTAGGCTCCCTCTCAATCAATTATTTTAAGATCTTTTAGTAAACAGGAGGAGGGAAAAAAGTATCAAAGGGATCTAAATGATTACATGCACAATTAATAAGTCACTCGCTATTATTCAAGAAGAAATACTATCTATACACCTATAACATAGATGTAAGATTTACAATCTATTCAAGAAGAAATACTATTTGTACATCTATAACATAGATGTAAGATTTACAATCTGTTCATCCAAAGACCTGCATTTTTTCACTAGTCTTATCAAATTTTTTTTATATTAGGATCTAAAAAAGTTTTTTGAATCCTATAATAAAAGAGCCATAAGATTTATACTTATCTGTAAATATACAGTAGTATTTTTCTTATTCAAGGGACCAAAATGGTCACTACTTATTAGTCAAAGGACCAAAAATATTGGTTATGCTAGTGTGGAGCTATATAGGAAGGTCGAAACTACTAGTCACTACTATTGGTATAAAATAATTTGGATAATTGGGCACATAGAGCAAGTGACAAAGGATTTGATGGTTGGTATCCTAAGTTCGAATCCTAATTGATTCACATTTTCAGCTAAGTTTATTTTTTAATAAAATAAACGAAACAGATAGTGTGCTATCTATCTCTCAAAAAAAAAGATAGTTGGGCCCATAAATGGTATTTATTTACGCATGAAAATTTTAGCTCATGCCTAGCTAGGTCCAGGGCAAATTATTGCTTCAACATTTTCCACCGTGTCATGCATGGATTACATTGGGCCAGTTTAAAAAAGGCGACTCATATATATATATATATATATATATACTCCTCACAAAAACTTAATTATTAAGGCCATAGATTCTCTTACTTTTAGGTCTAGAAAGAACACCATTGGCTAAACCATGCAAGTTAAGTTTTTTTTTTTTCCTTTTTTAACTAAGAAAATATTGGCTTGTGCTTCTTTTATTATAAAACTCATATCAACTTTAGCGGAATTTGAGACCATCATCTGTAACTCTCTATCAGAGATGAACTTTTTGTCATAGGGTAAATTAAATTGTTTTAGATAGTTTATATGTCATTTTTAGCATTCAATTAATGAGTTTAAATTCTTCTGAAGTTCATGCAGGCGCGAGACTTTCCTTTTTTCCTTTTCTAAAATTTCTCTCTAATTATAAACCTTGTTTTCCAAGAGAAAGAAATGTACCACCTTTTCTTTTTGAGAGAGAGAGAGAGAGAGAGCTATATATCCGCCTCATTCATTTTTAGAAATAAAATGTGAGGCAACAAGGCTAAGAATTGAGACCTCGAGTAACAACAAGCAAATTCTTAACCAACTGTGTTAGGTATGATTGCTAATGTGAAACAACTATTATTTTGCAAAAGCTTAGGTTATTAGAGAATATGTTGTTTTGATATCATGTTAAACAATGTGAAAACAATTGTTATTCTCAAAAAGATTAAGTAATAAGAGTACGATTTTTAATTATCTTTATATTCAACACAACTAAATGAAATTGTTTTCAAACTTTTGGAGTAAAGTGAGTACTTTTTTTCTTAGAAAAAGATAGCGGGTTACCTGCTTTATTCATTTAGCAAATGAATTTAGCTACATGGAATGTGACAGTAAGGCCTCAGAAAAGAAAAACTAACAAGAAAAATGTCGGAAAAAAAAACAAAACCAAAAGAAAAGGAAAATGAAAAAAGGGGGACCAAAAAAATTCGTAAGCGTTATCCAGTTCTACAATACTCAATCCACACTCTTGCGAGCACTCCAATGCGTTGTGCAGTTATAAAATAGCGTTGATAGATAAATTTCTAAAAATAATGTCATTTTTTTTCACACCAGTAGAGCGAGTGTTGAAATGGCTCACATGCATTTAACAAGCCAAGAAAACATTCCAAGATGAGAGAGAGAGAGAGAGAGAGAGAGAGAGAGAGAGAGAGAGAGAGAGAGNAAATGGCTCACATACATTTAACAAGCCAAGAAAACATTCCAAGATGAGAGAGAGAGAGAGAGAGAGAGAGAGAGAGAGAGACCTTGAAGTCGTAGAACCTAGTGGATCCTCCGATTGGCCAACGCTTGTGTTGGTGGATTGCTAAGCTTAGTGGAGCACAACATGACATCAATAAGCTTAGCCATAAGATGAGATAAGAAGAGTACATGCCCATCTCTCTCTCTCTCTCTCTCTCTTCCCTCTATATACCACCAATTAACTAACTAGCTAGTGCCTTGCGCACCAAATGCAGCAACTCAATAGTGCATGCCACAACTTTTGAATATAAGTAAAGGAGCATGAACCCCTTTATATACTCGGTCTCTTCTCCCTTGTCCCACAATAAAACATTATTTAACTAAATAATGAACAAAAGAAAACGAGAGAGGAGGAGAGAGAAAAGAGAGAGATTTTTCTCTTCTGTCCAGATATGCAAAGAGAGTGAGGTTGGCAGGTTTCATGATTCTCCTAACCCGTGTTCGTTATTATTATGCCTTGTCGGAGAGAGGTCGCACTCTCCAATTATTATAGGCTTTTGTTGGTTTTGGTAACCATTTACGCTCTGTTTTTTCCCCTATAGCTAGTAATCCAAAATAATAATAATAATAATAAAAGTAATTAAAAAAAAAGATCAAGAAGGAATCGTCACCATTGACTAAAGGGCATCATATACTCGACCTTTAAATTACATAGGGTTAATTTTATACAGGTCCTGCAAATATAATAAATTGCAAATTTATCTCTACAAAAGTTTAATTTTTATATATTGTCCCTACAAAAGACCTAATATTTTCAAATATATCTTTCTGGTTTGTTACTGTGTTTATTTTATAAATGAAATGACATTTTTGTCATTTCAAATACACCCATACAAAAGTCCCAACTATTAATTAAGATGGGTGAAAAGGTCAATTCACTTCATTAACTAATAGGGTTAAGTATTTTATCTATAGTTAACTAATTTTTTCTAACGGATCCTAAAGACAAGGACATATTTGAAAACATCAGGATTTTTGCAGAGACAATATATGAAAATTGAACTTTGTAGGATTATATTTGTAATTCACTATATTTGTAGGGACCCGTATGAAATTAATCCTAAATTTTATTATGGGCCCGCATTTCTCATAAGGTGAAAAATGGAGAAAAAGGGGACTTTTTGAGCAAAGTTGGTGACAAGGGAGGACAAAATGAAGTAGAGAGGCTTCGATGGATCCGATCTCCAAGTACCCAACTTCTCTCAAAAGGTTTTATCTGGGATTTAATACCAAATAAATTGAAGTAAAAGTTAAAAAGAAAAGCTTTAATTTGGAAGGACAAAAAGGTGCTGTGTGGACTTGGACTCTATTTCTCACAAGACATTGGATAAGTTGCAAAATATGGAGCTCATAGTTTTCTACAGTACTTATGATGTCAAACAAAACTAACTAGTTACAAATTAGTGTTCTAAATTTGTTCATTCATGAGTTGATGCATTAGGAATGATTTGCTAATTAAGTTGCAAGCTAAATTGTATTTGTAACAGTAACTTTATGGATTTTATTTTCTCGACAAGTACATGACCGTTGATATAGATCTTCATTTACTTCTGACCTTTTCATTTTTTTGAGCAACAGGATTTAGGACTCTAAAATTCCTAAAACTGAGATTCAAACCCATGACCTCTCGTGCCAGCACCAAGGGTACCAACCACGAGCCCTAAGCCTTGGGTGTACTCTAATTTATTAATTACAACTGACTTACTATTCATAGTTGAAATTAATAATGTATCTGCGTAAATAAAGCCTGTACAAAAGACCAATCAGCATAAACAGAGTATTAAACTATGGTTTGTGTTCTCCCTATTCATTTATGGTTGGTTAGTTATATCCCTAAGTACAGAGAAAGAAAAAAGCCTCACCATTAAGTACCGAAAAAAATTCGCCAAATTTGCTGCCCTAAGATTTTCCTTTTCAATCGGCCAACAAGTGGGCGGTTAGTATATACCGCGACGCAACCTGATTCCTTGTAATTTCAACATTAGGTCATGGAAATTGGTTCTTAAAGGCCCCATCATTAGTTGTGTCAACGGCGGGCAGTTAACCTAAAACCCATGCATACATAGGAAGAGCATCAAAAATATATAAATTCCCTACTCTTAACCGCAAACTTGATGCATATCAACTATATCTAATAAGTCTCCTATTGTATGTGACACTTCACCTACAACCATGCAATTGAAAAAGGAAGAATATATAGAAAGAAAGGAGAACATAACCAACTCCTTTTCCTCCTAATTCGTTTTTTGTGCTCTAGTGTTATTCTAGTTTAGTTCTAAACTTAATAATGCTATCCTCATGGATACACCCATGTGAAGGGATACAAAATATGGACAAAGATAGTTAATTATAGCTAGGGGGAGTAGGCATCACCTTTACCAAACATTTTTGTGGTATCTTCACAGTGATCATTAGCTGTACGTGTTGCTACAGCCAAATATAATCAAAATTCTTGCATAGTAAAGAGGTAGCGGCGGCCGAACCCTATCGGTTAAATTTTTTCGTATGCATTTGTAGCTTCTGTAGTATATGATATCAAGGTCATGTTTAATAATGCAAGGCCTAAGTTCTGAAGATAAAAAATAAAGTTCTAACACGCAAGTCTTAAATCTACGCCTCTACTGTAAGCCATATACTTTAGCGTTTCATTCCCTACGCATCAAGCAGTTCTAAAATCAGTGGAATTTCTCAATTAGGATAAATATATATATATATATATAGGATCAGAATAAGAACTTTGTATGCAAGCCCTTTCATTTGCTGTGAGTAATATAACTAACTTACATTTCAATTTTACGGTCATTGTTTTCAATTTTGAATTTATGTAAAATTCTTTAACTTTACACAGTTGTGTGCAGATGAGAGGAAATAAAACTTCATTTGGACTCTGGCTCTAATGATTCATAATAAGCCCCATATGATTCTAAAGAGTAACCTATCAGAATTTGGGCCATGCTCAATCCTGACGCTTATGATCACTGACCATGCTATAGATCTAGCACATGGGAACTTCTTCTTTCGGCGGCAATTGTTCAACAAAAGTAAGCAACTGAGGCTGTTTTGTTCATCACTTGTGCCTTGTCACATGAAAATGGGAATTGGCAAACAAATGAACAAATTAAAGATCGCTTAAAGATTCAAACAGAATGGTAAATGGCGACTTTTGAAAGAGCAAAATATAGGCTAATCGTTGGTTCGGTTGCGGTTTCACTAGTCAGAGAATTTAACGTTGCAACCAACAATAAACATCCACAAGTACATATAAGTTTGCAAAACAAAATGTCGCCCAATCAACAAGTTCGGACCATGCAGGTAATACAATTGAACCTATGCATAGAAACCCAAATATACGGTTGGATATAAACTGATGATCAAAAGTTAATTGGCTATCTTAAGAGTTTACAGAGCTGTTTATTGTAGGTTTTATATATGATTTTTAAACATGAGGTGTTGTGCAACATCAAGTCAGTGGAAAATGCAAGTAAAGAACAATTTTCTTTAAGTTTCCTAGCTACCTAGAGCTAGGTTGTTTTGACCACATTGTGTGTGTAAATGTGATCCCCATTCTAGTTATTGGTGTCATGCACAATAAAGCAAAAAATGTAAAATTCCCTGGTTTATCATTACCAAGTAAAAGTGGAAACAATTATTCTGTAAAAAACACTATTATACCTCCTCCTGACTCTTTTTTTTCTTTACTCTTTACGCTGTACAATTTTCCCTTCCAATACTGTTGGCTCTTTGAGCCAACACATGTTGTTATCTTCAGCAGCGTCATATATGTATATAACATTTCATGGAAAATTGTTGTTTAAATGAGCAGCGTTATCTCCATCGGGCATTTTATCAAGCACTAAGCACGCACTGTTCACATGACAAGGTTACTAACATGATGATGGCCAAATATAGAAGCACAGAGATTTTGTACGCACCTTTTTTTAAAGTGATGATGGGAAAATCTCTTCGTTCAATCCCATCTTGAGATGACCCATCTCAGAATAATTCTAGAGAAACCTTAATATTTTGAGAGAGAGCTAATTTGTGGAGAATGAGGAGAGTTAAAAAAAGTGAGGTGAAGTCGGGGGCGAATCAAGTAATTTCACCGACTCCTACTCACTGAAATCGGCAGCGATACGCACATTTCGGCCGACTTCGTTCTAGACGAGCATATATCGAACTCGGTAGCGCAAAAGCTGAGTTTGCCGACTTCTACTTCCTTTAGGTGGAGTCTCCGACGAAGCCAGCACAAACACATTCGTTTTATCACCATTTCAACTATACTGTTCCGAGTATATCGAATTATTGTTTTTGAAAGATGATTGTGCATACAGTAGCATAATGACTGAATTGAAGACATACCTCTTTGAACCATTCATGGCCATAGAAGGCAAAAGGACTTAGGGTGTGTTTGTGTTAGTGCTTCGTAAAAGGCCGAAGGTCACGAGCTCCTGCTGTACATCCAATCTCAACTTCGTCTTGGTAGGGGACAAAGATGTGATCTTGCATTGTACACGAAGTCAGGGCCAGTTCTAACAGCCCGTATGATTCCAATCGCTCTCTGCGTTCTGATCTTCAACTTCGCCAGTGGCCACCAAATGTCCGCGCCTGCAGATTGACAAGATGAACAACTTCATGCAGAGAGATCTGAATAAACAAACACACGCTTATGTGACAACATTGGCTTCTAGAATATATATTAGTACAGCATCTAGGATATAATTAATATAAAACAGGCAACAGGACCATTGTATTATCACTATAACTTGGTAGTACATTGTACTGCAGCGTTAGTAACAAAGGTACAGTTGCTAAGCTGGCCTATAAACCAACTTAAGGGACTTAGTACACTTATGATGATGCACAATCTTATGGATTCTATAATAAATAGCTTGGTTCATGCGAAGTCATGTTCAAAAAATTGCACTCTTTCCATGTATTTTCACCAAAAATTTTAAAAATAGCTCGTTAGTTGGATTGAAAGTATAAATACGGTGGAACACCAAGCTAATATTTACATAGATAAATTGCGTAAAACTAAGTCTGCAATTGTTTTTTATGTGATTAATTTGTTAAATAATACGGTAGAGCCCCCTCAATGTTAAGAGGTTGTAAGTTCCCTTTCACCTTTTCTACTAGTACCACACAAATCAATTATTTTGGAAAAAATGAAAAAGACACTCGGTGAAAATGTCTTAGGTTGTCCCAGGTTCAAGTTCAGTTGCATTTCATTTGGGTTATGGGTTCTTTCCTTTTTTTCGTTTTTCTTTTATAGGAAAAAGACCCTAGGTAAATATATTAAAGCTTGATGTATTACAAGCATTATAATAGGCTATTAAAAGGTACAAATTTAAAATAAATGGAGAAATATAATTACACTACTATGTTAACCCAAATCTGCCGGTTAGAGGATATGAAAAGAAAAAATCTTTAGAATCCGAGCCCAGAGGCTCTAAAAAACAAAGAATATAGTAAGTGTCAAAAAGATAGGTCTAGAGAATTTGTCAACAGGGTTATCATTAATATGTAGCTTTTTTTAGATATCTTATTTCACAATATTATCTAATGTATTATTGATATGTTGATAAATTTATACATATATTTTTACTATGTGTATAGTTAAATCACAATTCTTTATATTATTATAACATCAATACATTAATAATATAATAAAAAAAATTGTGAAGAATCCAAAACATTTTTTTTTTATATCTAAATTTTAGACACATTAAAGTTGGTTCGAACCAATTTACACTAGCATTTGGCGCTCAAAAGAACGGCATCCCCAAATATCCCCACTCCACTCGCATCTTAACCTCTCCCCCTCCACGTAGACGCTCCCATGCGAACTCCCCCCTCTTTCCCCAACCATCGAGCCTCGATCTCCGCGACCTTTATCGCCCACCCCAAAACCCCAACCCCATCGGCCATCGCACACCTCACACTCCCAAAACCCTTTCCCCTTTAACCCCTCTCCTCCTCTTCCTCCTCCTCCTCCCCGCTCTTCTTCCTCTTTCTCTTCTACTCATCTCCATTAATGGCGCCCCAGGCCACCATCCTAGTGACCGGAGGGGCCGGGTTCATCGGCACCCACACCGTGCTCCAGCTCCTCAACGAGGGTTTCCACGTCCACATCATCGACAACCTCGACAACTCCGTCGCCGAGGCCGTGGATCGGGTTAGGTCTCTCGCGGGACCTGAGCGATCGCGCAATCTCCATTTCTACGTGGTGAGCATTTTGGGGTCGTGGTCTCTAAGTTTGGTCTCTTTTGGGATTTGGGGTGTGATAATGCGATGGCGTTTCTGGTTTTGCTGGTGCAGGGTGATCTTCGGAACAAGAAGGATTTGGAGAAGGTTTTCTCTCAAGCAAGGTGGTATTTCTTTTTTTCTTCGTAGTTTTTATGATTCTCTTCATATTTTCTTAATTTTTGAGATAATGCATTGTGCGTGTTGAGATTATGGAAGCAATAAGCAATTAAAAGTTTAATATCAAGTTATTTTTAGGCCTTGTAGTTCGATTACAACACGTAGCGTGGGAATTTTTTGGCCACTTTACCAGTTTCAGAGTATAACTACCCAAAGTCCTTCTTCGGGTGATAGTAGGAGTCCTTTTGGCTCTTCTGATTTTGCCTTGCAAGATCAAATGTTCTTCATGAGTCTGGTTTCTAGAAGCTCAAGTGCGCATTAAATTTAAATAACTTGTAATACATAAAACAATGGTATAACATAAGGAATCTCTTTTATTTTATATGTATTGACACTTCTCATCCTGAGCTTGCGGTGACTTAATTATCATAAAAATCTCTTAATTATGATGGTGCAGATTTGATGCTGTTATCCACTTTGCTGGATTGAAAGTTGTTTGTGAGAGTGTGGCAAAGCTTGGTCTCTATTATGAGAACAATCTAATTGGCACCATAAATCTTTATGAGTTCATGGGGAAATATGGTTGTAAGAAGGTATTCTTCTAGCACATGGTCATATATGTTTAATTTAGCTAATAATTCTAGTATGTAGGTTTCGCAATAAATTGTTATAGAGGACCTTTCTTAAGTTGACAGGGCAATTGATCGGTTCGCTGTGCCAGTATTCCTTAGTTTTGACTGTTTTAGTTCAATGTCAGTGTGAATTCCGCTGGTTTCCTCTGAAAAACTTGAAGATAGTCTTAGCTGGGTTAGGAGCAGACCAGATCATTACCATAGAAACTCAAATACGTTGAAGAGGCTTGTATAGGGAACTAAAAATTGTACCAGTGAATCTTATGAAATAAATCAGATCTTCAATGCATATCAAAGATGATATCCTTCTACCCTAAAAGTGCAACTATTGACTAATTTTTGTTTTACGATTCATCTGCTAATTGCTTACATACAATTTTGTGCAAATCCTGATGGTCTTTTCCTCATCTGTTACTGTTTATGGGCAACCTGCAAAAATACCTTGTGTGGAAGATTTCCCTCTGGAGGCGATGAATCCGTATGGTCGGACAAAAGTAAGTACCCGCACTTTATCCTAACACCATTTATTTGTTGGACTAGCATATCATGATTAAGTAGTTTTTCGGCTTATAGCTCTAATGCTTTGTTATATAGTTTTAGCTTTTTCTTGAAGAGATAGCTCGTGATATTCAGAAGTCTGATCCAAGAATGGAGAATTATATTGCTAAGATACTTCAACACTGTTGGAGCTTGTGAGAGTGGGCTAATTGGTGAAGATCCTAAGGGTATCCCAAACAATCTTATGCCTTACATTCAGCAAGTTGCCATTGGCAGGTTGCCCGTGTTAAGCGTTTACGGTGTTGATTATCCGACAAGAGATGGTAGCGCAGTAAGTCTTCTAAGCCTAATATTACACTCATATCTGGGTTCGTGATACTCGGTAGTTAATACAAGTGCTGCATGCCTTGACCCTCTAACAAACTACACTTCAGTTTGTATGTCAATTTATAATTTGATTTTTGGTGATTACTATATTAGTATACATATGCTATTCTGGTTTTGTATCAGATACGTGATTACATACATGTCATGGACTTGGCCGAGGGCCACATAGCAGCTCTCCGTAAGCTCTTTTCAACTGACAAAATTGGTACTCCCCTTACTCTAATAGCAAAAATATATCTCAAATTGCATTTTATTATGCAACAAAAATTTAGCCTAGACTTTCTTTGTTTTTAGGCTGTGTTGCCTACAACTTGGGCACTGGCTCCGGAACGTCTGTGCTTGAAATGGTTGCTGCATTTGAGAAGGCATCTGGGAAGGTGAGGGGCATTTTCTTTGTTTAACTTCACTATCTGTGGACACATTCCACACGGAGTTTCCCTTTTACTCATCCTTTTTATTTTTTTGAATACCCATCAAATTGCGACCAAGAAGGCCTGGTGACGCTACAGCAGTATATGCTTCTAGTGAAAAAGCTACAAAAGAACATATATATATATATATATATATATATCTCAAAAAAAAAAAGCTACAAAAGAACTTGGTTGGAGGTTTGTTTTCGTATATACGTTTTACGGATCCCTGCAGTCTTAAATGATATGCTTATAGACATCAGGACGTGTTCTGGGCGAGCATATATAATAAGTAGACACTATTATAGTGACTCTGTAATTTAGTATCTAAATTTTCTCAAGAAGATTCTAATGTGGTTCTTATGTGTTAATTGCAGAGCAAAATATGGTATAGAGGAGATGTGCAGAGACCAGTGGAGCTGGGCTAGCAAGAACCCGAGCGGTTACAGGGCGGACCGATAAGGTTTGCAGGATTTGGTCGATGGAGGGGTTCTTCCCCCTTCTCTTTTCAATTAAAAACAGGGTAAAACCTGCATCATAGTAAGATGCAGAAATAATGAAAAGATAGAAGAAGCTCATTCAGGGGTTTGAGAGTTTTTTCTGTTATGTTTGGAAACATGTAGAGACCTTATACAGTTGTTGGGGTTATTTTTTCCTCGTGAACAAATTTCTTCTTCGTTCTTTTCTGCGAGCACGGCTAGTTTGACAACAGCACTTGGTAACGTGCATTCGGCGTATAACATGAAGTTTCTTTGGTGGGAAAGCAGTTGCTTATGTGACTACGCTGTTCACAAATGTACATAGGAGGATAGATAAAGATAGAGATCACCAAGGAAATGAACGTTGCGGTGCTACTATTTCATATGCAAATGATCTTTATTCGAGATTGGTGTGGCGAGCGCGAAGCTGCTCTGGGGTCTGCCCCAGCAGCTCGGCCAACCTCAGCACCACCATCTCGAACAGCACGAACATGGCCCCCTCGTACACGCTCCCCATCGGCAGCCTCGCACCCCCCGGAACTCCCTCCCCCTCCCCCTCCCTTTCCTCGTCGTCGGCCATGGTCCGCGCGGGGAGGTACGCGACCGCGTCGGCGCAGCGCAGCGCGGCGCTCCCGGCGTCGGGGTGCGCGGTGAGCAGGGCGACGCGGGCGCCCGCGGCCTTGGCGACGGCGCAGATGGCGTCGACGGTGGCGAAGGCGCCGGGGCCGGCGGAGGCGAGGAGGAGGTCGCCGGGGGAGATGGGCGGGGTGGTGACGTCGCCGACGACGTGGGCGGGGATGCCGAGGTGGAAGAGGCGCATGCAGACGGCCTTGAGCATCAGGCCCTCGCGCCCCACGCCGTGCACGAAGACGCGTCCGCGCGACGACGACGACGACGACGACGCCACGGCGGAGATCTCAGAGACCAGGACCTCGAGCGGCGGGGGCAGGTTCGGAGGAAGAGGATGGGAGGAGGAGAATACGGAGCGGATTTGGTCGCAGATCTGGGACGCCGCGGCGGCCGAGAGATCGTGGGCGCCGCTCATCGCTTATCCGAATGCTGTTTGACTATTGGGTTAAGTTTTGTGGTGATACAGGATCTATGTGTAATGTTAGCTCGGAGATTTTTTTTTCTTTGGCGTACGTTTTCGATAGTCCCAGGTGAGACCGTGAGATGGATAAGAAATTACAGTGAGCCGTGAGATGGATAAGAAATTACTTACAAAAATAGTACAAAAACTTAAAAAGTTTTTAGTGATAATAATTGATTTAACCATTTTGTGTCCAAAAGTGGCCGGATCCTAAATATTTGTTAAGGACTAGTAAGACTCTTTACAAGCGAGTTCAAGTTGAAAGGGTATAATCATTTATATTTTATACAC
>NW_017891714.1:0-13865 GCF_001540865.1 Ananas comosus | reverse complement strand
TAAGTGAAATAAAGAGAGTACTTGCTAACTGTTACAATAGTTCCAACATTCTCATTTACATCATTTTCTTTAAATGAATACATTTTTCATCCAAAATACATAGCTCTTCAAATCCTCACCTACAATGAATCTCTCTCTCAATACATAGGTGTGCTAATGCAAAAAGGAAAGCTACTATACTACCACGGTCTCACTGGTCGAGCGCGATGCCTTTGCCGCGGTCCTCTCTCTGCAGCCCTGAACCTACCACTGGAAATAGAGTGGGGTGAGAACTATCTTCCATAGTTCCCAGTGGGCTCGGCCGCCGACTCTGCCGATCTCCCTATTAGGTCCAAGTGGGCATAAGTAACAACAGATAGATAGATAGATAGATATGTATCTGAAAGCTGTAAATGCGATAGTAGGAAAGCTATGCTACTATGCCCATAATCATCAATATGAATGCATGCATCATATAATAAAGGTTTGTTATCATGCTAACAAATTCGATCCATGTTCGAATAGCAATGTTCAATGACATTAATAAACCTTTAACCTTTCCATTTACCCAATCTGTGGCGAGGCCCTAGGGCTCGCCCATGTCTCACCTTTCAATTCCAAAGTGGGGAGGGAGCTCCAAGTGCACCCAAGCCCGGGACCGTCTGCGGACCTCCATGTGGTCCGGACCTCCAAGTGGTCCTAGTCGCACGACACTCCGGAGTACTCAACGACAATCCCCTCCATGTGGGGATTGGATGGCTATACCATCCCAAACGCAGACTGTGAGCTAGATCTATCCCCTTCAAGTGAGGATGCCCTACACCTAGGGTCAATACCCAATCGAATTCTCTCCAAGTGAGGAAGCACTATCACTAGGGTCCACAACCAAATCAAATCCTCTCCATGTTGAAAGTTTTGAGGAGCCCAAGGATCTATCTATATTGTATCTATCACCTAGAGGGGGGGTGAATAGGTGAAAGGCCAAAAACCACAAATCTCGATGCAATAAAAATAAATACGGAAAATAAAAAGCACACCGAGATTTACGTGGGAAAACTCCAACTTGGAGAAAAACCCACGGGACCAACACGCGAAAAACACAATTCACTAAGAGAAAAGATTACAAGGTGATTACCTACTCCACGGACTCTACCTCTCTTAACCTCCTATGAATCTTCGCGCTACCCTCCGGGTTGTCCACGCCCTCACGTCCGAATCCACGAACGCCTCCACTTCGAATCCACGAAGCTTCAATCACGCCGAATCCACGACGCCACTTGAATCCACGAGCCCACGATCCGAATCCACGAACCGCCGTCAAATACGCCAAATCCACGACGCCACCATGAAGAATATCATGAATATGGTGATCCTTCGCTTTGGAGTGTTGTAGAAAACCAAGGAATAGAACTCCAAGCGAAGCGGAGATCAAATCGACATATTAATATCAAATTTCAATATCTCGATTTGATCTAAAAGAGGCTTTTTGTAGAAAATAGGTTTTAGATGAAATCCGAGCCTCTAGGGTTTCTCAAATATGTATTTTCGTGATGCTTAATATGTTAGAGAAGCCCAATAGCTTATTTATAGACTTTAGAATCAATTGGAGTCGAATTAAAAAATTCTTTCCAAAAACAGCACCTTGTACCGGAACAAGGAATGTTGTCCAGGGTACACCATGACGGAAGATTTTTCTGCGAAGCTTCTGTACCCTGGATAGGCTGTTGCTTGTTCCGGAACTGGGCTTGTACCGGTACAGCATGAAGCTTGTACCGGAACAACCATCAAACTTCCTGCGCAAACTATGATGGTTGTACCCTGGACAGAAAAGCCTTGTACCGGTACAACAATGCAATTTTCGCTGAAAATGCATTGTTTTGGATTTTACAAACTCTTAGAAACTTTCTAATCAATTACAACTTGAAAACATGATTCTAAGATCTATAATTAAGTATGAATCACCATAAACAAGATTTAAAGCTTACCTACACATCGTGATTCAAGTTTTGCGTGTTTTGCGTCCTTTCCGATTCTTCGAAGTCTTGGATTCTTCGATCTTCAATACTCCGCTCCGAACTTCTTCCAGACTCCGACTCGACCCACGAAACTTGCCAACACATAGGACCTAACACATGTGAGGATGCCCTACAACTAGGGTCAACATCTCTCGCAGAATCATTTGTTCCCGACATTCATGCAATGCTATTTAGCGTTTCTAAATTCATTGTTCACAAGGCATTTTCTAAGGGATCCGCCTATCCCTAGGTCCATCGACCTTTAGTGTCATTTACACTACATTAATGCCACTCGTCATCATTCAATGTTTGGATGCCACTCGTTTGTTCTTTAACAATAACACTACTTTCTATGTCATCCACACCACCATCGGGTTCATCTCTATCTTTAGCATCATAGGATCCACGTTGCGACCCAATCCTCACCTATCTAGGTTACCAAGCGTTCCAAGTACACTAGGTTATCAATTAGAAAGCATAAAGAATGGAGCTACTATGCAATCCTACAATGCAACATATAAGAGATGAGATTAAATGCAATCTAAGACATAGAAAAGAGTTCGAAAGCTTCGGGATGACACCCCCCACCTTTAATCGATGTAGAGGCTTAGAAAATCCTTCTCGGCGAGCTTTACGAAAAGGCTTTAGCCTTCATTGCCCAAATCAATACTAGCCCGGCCCTATTTTGCGGAGAACTTCACGCCGGCTAGCCGAATGCTAAAACTGACTTCGCCCCCGTGTTTTGTGACCTAACAATAGGGTTTCCAAGGCTTCAAATGAGATCAATCTCATACTTTCACAAAAATCCCATTTTGGAGCCCTAGATTTGCACCTATAGCAAACCACCTACTAAATCCCTAGATTCTTGGGATTGATCTATTTATAAGCTTGCTTAGGGTTCATTTGACCCATTCTAAGGCATAAAAACCCAAAACCCTAAATTTTACAAGCTAGGGTTTGTAGCTTACCTCTTGAGCTACACCAATAGAGAGGAGAGAAGGAGAGGAAGATGCTCCAAGCCTTCTCTATCTTGTTCTCCTCCTTCTTCTTCTTCTTCTCCTCCTTCTTCTTCTTTTTCTTCTTCCCTTTCTCTTTTGTTCTTTCTTTCCTAGAGAGAGAGAGAGGGAGCAAGAGAGAGTATGAGAAAGAGAGAAAATGAGAGGGTGTGAGGGAGAGAGAGGGCCCAGCCCACTCTAATAAAGGCCATTTTGCATTTAGACCCCTCAACTTTTCACCCATTGCACAACCCTCACTGGGCAGTTTTCGCCCAGAGGGACCGGACCCTAGTCGGGGAGACCGGTCCCCGAGAGCTCTCCCTGCAGTCTGGGGACTTTTCGCGTTCGGGAACCGGTCCTCACCTGAGGGACCAGTCCCTGGGAGACCGGTCTCTCCTAAGAGACCGGTTCCCGAACGGGGAACCTTCAGGACTTAGCCAAATTTTGGCTTTCTCCCGCGGGTGTCGCGCACGAGGACCGGTCCCCTCAGCCAGGGACCGGTCGCATCGACCTCCCCCGCGACCATCAGCTACGGGAACCAGTCCTTCCCTCCAGGGACCGGTCCCCGAGAGCAAAAATCTGCTGAGTCCAGATTTTGCCTATTTGCTCTCGCGGACTCAACTCCAAAGCACTTTTTGTGTTTTGGATATCTCCAACTCCCACAAAGGGTACACTCTCGACAATTAGTCGATCCTGGGCGAAGTACAATCCTCGGTTTTCGAGAATTCACTTCCTTACATCCTCCTCTCCTTAAAAGGAGTTTCGTCCTCGAAATAAACTCAATTCTTTATTTAAACTTAAACCTATACCTTACTCCTCAAATAGATGAGGATGGTGTTTTCTCATCGGATCCTCGAGTTCCCAGGTGGCTTCGCGATCCTCGTGATTGCTCCACCTGACCTTCACATAGGGAATTTCTCGATTCCTCAACTTTCGCACTTCTCGGGCAATAATCCCCACCGGAAACTCTTCATAGCTCAAGTCTCCTTGAAGTTCCGACGGTTCATATAGCATCGCATGCTCAGGGTCGTGAATATACTTGCGGAGATTGGAGACATGGAACACATTGTGTACATCCGCAAGCTTCGGCGGCAAAGCAAGTCGGTAGGCCACCATGCCGACTCGCTCCAATATTTCATATGGTCCAATGTATTGGGGGCTTAGCTTTCCCCGCACTCCAAACCGCTTCACACCCCGCATCGGTGAAACTTTCAAGAACACGCGGTCGCCTACCGCGAATTCTATATCTCGACGGCACCTATCTGCATAGCTTTGCTGCCTCGACTGCGCCGTGAGCAATCTCTTGTGAGTAAGACGGACTTTCTCTTACGCTTCTCACAACACATTTGGGCCGAACTCAACACGCTCACCTACATCGCTCCAGTGTATAGGAGACCGACACGTCCGCCCATAGAGAGCCTCGAACGGTGCCATCTCTACACTAGCATGATAACTGTTGTTGTAGGCGAACTCGGCCATAGGTAGGTGGTCACACCAACTTCCCTTGTAGTCGATGACACACGCTCGCAACATATCCTCCAGAGTTTGAATAGTTCTCTCTATTTGCCCATTGGTCTGAGGATGAAATGCGGTGCTAAAGTCGAGCCGTGTGCCAAGGGCTTCCTGCAGGCTCTTCCAAAAGTGTGAAGTGAACCGGGGGTCACGATCCGACACGATCGATTTCGGCACCTCATGCAATCTCACTATCTCGTCAAGGTATACCTGCGCTAACTTGTCGCCTGACCACGTGGTGTGGATCGGCAGGAAGTGAGCCGACTTAGTTAATCGGTCCACAATTACCCAAATCGCATCGTGGCCGCCCGTTGAGCGAGGCAAGCCGACCACGAAGTCCATTGATATATCCTCCCATTTCCAAACGGGGATTGGTAGGCTTTGAAGCTTTCCCGCTGGAAATCGACGCTCGGCCTTCACTTGTTGGCATGTAAAGCACTTTGCCACAAAGCGTCCAATATCGCTCTTCATTCTCGGCCACCAATAATGTATTTTTAGTCCCTGATACATCTTGGTGCCGCCCGGGTGATCAGCATATGGAGATCGGTGTGCTTCTTGTAGAATCAATTCACGAAGCTCTCCGTCTTTCGGCACACACCATCGGTTTCGAAACTGAAGCGTACCATGGGCGTCTACCTTGAAATCGCCGCCACGCCCTTCCTCGATGTTTCGCCGCACCTTTTGGAGTTCTGGGTCTGCAGGTTGCAGGTCTTTAATCCTCTCCAACAAGGTCGGTTGGACAACGAGTGCCATCAACTGAGTCGAGACCTCGGGAGCGACCACTTCAAGGTTCAATCGCTCCATATCCAGCCAAAGGGGTGTTTGCTGGGTAACGTCAAAAGCGAGGTTTTTCGCCGACTTCCTGCTAAGTGCATCCGCGACCACATTTGCCTTCCCGGGGTGGTAGAGGATATCAACATCATAATCCTTTAACAGCTCCAACTACCGCCGCTGACGCATATTGAGCTCCTTCTGTGTAAACAGGTACTTCAAGCTCTTGTGGTCGGTATAGATCTCACAATGGGCACCATATAAGTAGTGCCTCCACAGCTTTAAGGCGAAAATCACCGCCGCTAGCTCCAAATCATGGATGGGGTAGTTCTTCTCATAGCTCTTCAGCTGACGGGATGCGTAGGCGATTACCTTCCCGTTTTGCATCAATACACACCCCAACCCAAGATAGGAGGCATCGCTGTAGACTACGAAGTCTTCGCCCTGCACCGGTAGAGCGAGCACCGGAGTCGAAGTCAGTCTTTGCTTCAACTCTTTAAAACTCTCGTCGCACTCCTCGCTCTAAACAAACTTGGTGCCCTTTTGGGTCAGGCGGGTAAGTGGAATCATTATCTTGGAAAAGCCTTCCACAAACCGCCTATAGTAGCCCGCCAAGCCCACGAAGCTTCGAACCTCCGTGACATTCGTCGTGCGCGGCCAATCCCTGATTGCCTCAACTTTCCTCGGGTCTACAGAAACTCCACCCGCGGAAATCACATACCCTAAGAAGGTGACCTCGCGAAGCCAAAAGTCACACTTCTTCAGCTTAGCATATAGCTTCCCCTCCCGAAGGACTTGAAGCACTATTCTCAAATGCTCGGCATGTTCCTCGTCACTACGAGAATAGACCAATATGTCGTCTATGAAGACCAAGACAAATCGATCCAAATACTTCTTGAAGACACGGTTCATCAAATCCATAAATGCCGCTGGAGCATTCGTGAGTCCAAATGGTATGACCGTGAATTCGTAATGTCCATACCGCGTACGAAACGCAGTTTTCTGCACATCCTCCAGCTTGATCTTCAGTTGGTGGTAGCCGGACTGCAAATCTATCTTTGAGTACACACACGACCCCTGCAACTGGTTGAACAAGTCATCAATTCGGGGTAGTGGGTACTTATTCTTGATCGTGACTCTGTTCAATTCTCGATAGTCCACGCAGAGTCGGAACGATCCATCCTTCTTCCGCACAAACAACACCGGGACTCCCCACGGTGATACACTCGACCGGATAAATTGCTTGTCGAGGAGGTCTTGCAATTGACTCCTCAACTCTTTCAATTCCGCCGGCGCCATTCGGTACGGAGCCTTCGAAATCGGTGCGGTACCAGGAACCAAGTCTATGACAAACTCGATCTCCCGATCAGGTGGTATCCCCGGCAACTCCGTGGGAAATACATCCGGGAACTCCCCCACCACCGATAGCTCCTCTAACGTTGGAGCTACTCGTTCCACTTCCACAACAGTCGCCAAAAACGCCATGCAACCGCTGTTCACTAACTTCCTTGCTCTCGTCGCCGACACAGTCGCGACGAAGCACGAGCTTTGATAAGCCCGATATGTGAACTCCTCTTGTCCTGGCTCATGGAATGTGATCACCCTGCTCTTGCAGTCGATCGTTGCGTGATACTTCGAGAGCCAGTCCATACCCAGAATGACGTCGTAAGCCTCAAGCTTTGTGAGTTCTTGCGTCCGGATAGGCATAATCCAGTCGCCTATTTGTACTGGACATGACGCACACTCCGAGTAGGTGTTAAACGTTGACCCAGGTCCCTCCACTCGCCACTTGTCACTCGCCTCTATATGTATGCCATGCATGCGTGCGAATGATCTACCTATGAATGAATGTGTGGCTCCTGTATCAAACAAAGCCCTGGAGCGAACTCCGTTAATTAAAACCATACCTGCCACAAGGCGATGCTCCTCCGCCTCTGCAGGCTCCTCAGCTTGGACCTGAGCGGCAAACACCCGTCCGCTCGGGGCCGATCGCGTCACTTCAGGTTGACGCGGCATCATCGCGCGTCCAGTCGACGCGGCTGTCGGTGGGGCTCCTCCAAAGTGAGCCAGGATCGCCAGCGCCGATGCAATCGAGAAGGCAGGTGAGGCTCCTCCTCCCGGGCAATCTCGAATGAAGTGCCCCGGCTGCCCACACTTGTAGCACTTGCCTCGGCCTTGTTCACAGCGCGAGACCGAGTGGTCTCCGCCGCATATCATGCATCGCCGCACTCCACCGCTCTTCTGTTGAGTGCGCGCATACTTGGAGGCTTCTTGTAACGTGTCTGTCCCCACGAACTACCGCCACCTTGGCGTTTCTTGCCCTTGTCCTTAGACTTGGCCAACGCCTCACGCTTCTCCCACACGTGGGCATCTTCGTGCTCTGCCCATAGGGCTCGATCAAAGACCTCCGCAAAGGTCGTAAGCTTGAGTATTTGCACGGCCTTGTAGATTCCCGGCCGAAGTCCTCGCAAAAACCACTCGGCCCGGTCCCGGTCATCTTTTACAACATCCGGGACACAGTCGATAATATGGGAGAATTCTTGTTCATACTCAGCCACTGAGCGGTCCCCTTGCTCGAGCTTGCGGAACTTCTCCTTGAGCTTCCGCTTTAGTGTGTCGGGGAAATAGTTGGCGAACATCTCCCGCTTGAATTCTTCCCACAGCATCGGCGGAAGACCGGGAAGCCGACCCCGTCTAACGCGCTTCCACCAAACTTTCGCTGCCTTTTCCAAGCAATGGGTGGCGAGATACACCTTGTCCCTCTCCAAGGTACACAAGTCGTCGAAGAGGGTTTTCATCGAGTCGATCCAAGACTCGACCATCTCCGGTTCCACCTTCTCGCCCTCAAAGGTTGGCGGATGGAACTTGTTGAACTTGATAAGAGCCGCCAATGCGCGCTCTCCCTCCACGTCTTCGGCCGACACATCGGGTGTAGCCGATCCCGATGCCGCCTGTGGTACGATCGCTGGCGGTGGGCGTGCCGTCACCGGAACTGCCGCTATGCCCTCATCCTCTGCCGCTCTAGGTATATGAGTCGAGGGTGCGGGCGGGCCATCGCCTTCATTTGCCGTCGCAGCCGCCGCCGCGATCTGTCGCTCCAATAAATCCTGGAGCCGCTCGAATCGGGTCTTCTGGCGCTGCACCACACTGGTCAGCGCGGTCACTTGCGCTTGCAACCGATCGATCACGCTCGGTTCCTCCTGCTCGGGCACCTCAGGAGTCGGTGCTGGGGCAGTCCTACGCGTGTAGCGTCTTGGAGATATTAGTCCCTGAAATGCAATCACTTGGTCAGTCATCTTAACCAATTATGTCATGCCCCAGACCGCACCACCCGAAAACGGTACCAATTTGGTCCGATTCGAGGGCGGCGTGCGCGACCGCCGAACGGACAGAGTCTCCCCTGTCCGCCCAAGGCTAAGCATCGGATTGTGTACAACAAGTCCCCAAGAAAACAACTTGCATTCATACACAATCAACAACGAAACGAAAGCACAAACAGTGCTATAACCAACTAGAGCAAGCGATACAAGTAAAATCATACAAGTATACAAAAGAGAGAAACTTAACTATTTACACATATTTGAAACATCAAACCTCTTTCGATATCATTTAAACTTTAAACATTTAATACAACTTGCATTCTTTTTCCAAATGAATATACATCATAAACTCTCCAAAACCTCACCCTATACATCATCTACTCTCAAAGCATAACCAAAAGTACAGGGTATAGAGCTAATGCAAGTAGGTGAAGGAAGCTATCTATCAAAGCTAGGGCGCTATGCCCTTACCGCGATCCATCGACGAAGGCCCGCTGTCCAGTGTACCTGTACTCCCAAAACCACACGGGAGTGAGAACTACGAATAGTTCCCAGTGGGTTCGGCCGCCGACTCCGCCGATCTACCCACTAGGTCTCAAGCAGGCATAGAGAGATATATATGCAATATACATATAAAACTGAACTAAACAAAAAGCGGTAGGTAAACAACTATATCAAGCTATGCCTCAATCTGGAATCATGAATGCATGAACAATAAACAAGCTGGGTAAGTAAGCAACTATCCACATCTACAACAGCTATCATAGTAACTATAGAATATGCTACTAGGTAAGCAAGTAAGCTGATATGAACAATGAATAGCTACTATGAACATCAATCATGGGTAGGACTCAATAGGTAACCCAATCCTCAAGTGAACACGAGGTCCACAAGCAAGACTCACATATCAATCTCCTAGGGATGTCGAGCTGGACTATCCCCGAGTACGCCTGCGGATAACAAGCGGCTATCCGAGCAGCAAGCAGGGCTGCCTCTCTAGTGACCAAACTCCGGAGCGCACAACTTGGGGGGAGCGACCCCACCAAGCGCAGACAGGCAATGTGAGCAAGATCATCTCACGAGCAACAGCAACAACCCTTTTGAGGGTAATATCGTCATGGAATCAAGGTATACTTGTACCCAATCTCATAGTGTCTCAACTACATTAATGTGATCATCTCAAGGAAACATCATCAATGTCAATCATCGTAGCTTTTCTAACTAGATGCCACTTGTCATAGTTTTCTAAACTAGATGCCACTCATCAATTTTGACTCATTATTAACACTAGTTTCATCATACTAGTTCTTTAGCAACATAAACATTAATCATCTCATATAGGGTCTAGATTCTCAACACGTAGTTTTCATCAACAATCATCATGCATACTAGATCATAACCAACCAAGCAAAACATATTTATTGAATTACTAGCATGCAAGTATAAGCAACAATAATCATTTCCTAACCCTATATGGATATAACAAGATGTAATTAGATCGACATTAAACTTGGACATAGAAGGTTGCCCGATGACTTCGGTATGGCACTCCCCCACCTTGGGTGATGCCGAAAACACTCCGAGACGCGTTCTCGTGCTAGTCTTGTCGCCGCTTAAGTTTCTGTTGGGTTAGCTCTAACCCCTTAGCACAACAAATGGCGATATCTTCGCACCCACTTGTCGGATCGACGAACCGTCTTCGCCTACGCGTTTATAAGCATAGCAATTAGGTTTCTAACCCCTCAAAAGAGATCAAACCCTTATATTTCCAAAAACCCCAAATCTAACCCTAGGTTTAGCAACAATAGAGAAATCATGGTTTCAAGCTCCAAATTTGGGATTGAACCTTCTCTTAAGCTTCAATGGTTTCCATTTAAACCATTCTTAAGCAACATAACCCTTTCTAAAACCTAGGTTTAGCATCTATGAGGAAAACCATGGATGCTAGCCTCAATGTGAGCTAGATCCATCATCTCTAAACTCATTAGGTTCCATTTGAACCATTAAAAGCAACAAAAGCCATCCAAACCCTAGAAATCCAAAACTAGGGTTAAGGCTTACCTCTAGGGTTTGCTCCAAAGCAAGCCCTAAGCCAAGAACGAGATGAAGAAGAGCTTCCAAGCCTTCTTCTCCTTCTTCTCCTTCCTTTTCTTCCTCTCTTTTTCCTTCTTTTCCCTTTTCTTTTTTCCTTTTCTCCTTCTTCTCCTTCAACCGGTTAGAGAGAGAGAGAGCTAGAGAGAGAGAGGAGCTGAGGGAGAGTGAGAGGAGATTGCTGTGAGAGAGGGGATTAAGTCCTCTATTGTAACAAGATGCTAATAAGCCCTCCATTTATCAAATTTTACAACTTAACCCGCAGCCTGCGCGCCCTTGTACCGGTACACGGGACCTTGTACCGGTACAGGCCCTTAAACCGAGCGCTATCCGAGCCTCGGGTCAATCTGTTTCGCAGAGCTTGTACCGGTACAAGCCAGCCTTGTACCGGTACAGCGCCTGAAGCCTTCGAACCCGAGATTACGCAGCCTGGCTGCGATGGTTGTACCGGTACAGCCATCACCCTTGTACCGGTACAACAGCTCCAGATTGCTGTTTTTCAATCTGTTTTGATTTCTTTTCGCGTCCAATAACGCTAAAACTATTCCAACACTTTTGGAACTCATTTTTGCTCTTCCAAACATATTGAAACTCCGAATGGAACTCGTCCAATTCGTTTAATCGCTCACTTTGGTCCATTTGGCCAAGTTAGCCAATATCGTCGAATTTCGATATCTTACATTCTCCACCCCTTAAAAGGAGTTTCGTCCTCGAAACAACTCAACTCTTAACTTGAACTTAAACGCTTACCTCAATCCTCGAACAGGTGAGGATGGTTCGCTTTCATCTGATCCTCAAGCTCCCAAGTGGCTTCACGATCATCGTGATTGCTCCACCGAACTTTAACATAGGGAATTTCTCGATTCCTTAACTTACGCACCTCTCGAGCCAAAATCTCTACCGGAAACTCTTCATAGCTCAAATCGTCTTGAAGCTCCGGTGGCTCATATAGCATGGCATGCTCGGGGTCGTGAATATACTTGCGAAGGTTGGAGACGTGGAACACATTGTGCACACCCGCAAGCTTCGGGGGCAATGCAAGTCGATACGCCACCGTCCCAACTCGCTCCAAGATCTCGTAGGGCCCGATATAACGAGGACTTAGCTTTCCTCGTACCCCAAACCTTTTCACGCCTCGCATCGGTGAAACCTTCAAGAATACGCGGTCACCCACCGCGAACTCCAAATCTCGCCGGCGCCTATCCGCATAGCTTTGCTGTCTCGACTGCGCCGTGAGCAATCTTTTGCGAGCAAGGCGGACTTTCTCCTCCGCTTCTCGTAACACATCCGGGCCGAACTCCGTACGCTCACCTACATCACTCCAATGTATAGGAGATCGGCATACCCGTCTACCTCGAACGTGCCATTCCACACTATATAAACTTATTTTGTAAGCACTCGTCATCGTAGGGTGATCACACAATTTCCTTTATATCAATACATCACCTCGCAACCATATCCTCCAGGACCTAATATCTCTCTGTCCCATCAGTCGAGGAAAAGAAACCGCTGAGCTAAAAATCGAGCCGGTGCCAAGGGCTTCCGCAGCCTTCCAAAACCAAGTGAAACCGGGGGTCACGAGTTGCTATTTTGTTCGATCCGACACGATCGATGTTTTGGCCATCCCCATGCAGTCTCACTATCCGTCAAAGTAAACTCGCTTAAGTCTGTCACCCGACACTGTGTGAATCGGCAAGTAAATAGCCGACTGAATCTCACATTACTCAAATGCATCGGCAGGCCACTTTGAGCCGGGGTAATCCGACACTGATATCCATCGAATAATCCCTCATTTCAAGACGGGACGTAGACTTTTGAACTTCCCCCCCCCGCTGGAAATTCGATTGCTGCTCGGCTCTTCACTTTCTTGTTTTGGCATGCTAGTCATTTGGTCCAAAGCCCAATGTCCGCTTTCATTTCCGGCCACCAATAGTGTCTTTAGGCCTTGTACATGGTGCGCTGGTGCACCCAGGCATACGAGGACCCCAAAGCACTCCTGAGCATAAGCTTGGCGACAGGCTCCTCTCAGCGTGTAAGCACCTTCACCGTCGAAATCCGGGAAGCGTGCCCCCCCGGTCTACAATTGAACTCGCCGCCATGACTCTTCCTTCGAGTTTCGCCGCACCTTTTCAGTCTGGGTCCGCATTGCACGATCTTTAATCCTCTCCACAATCGTTTGACAACGATGCCATAACTAGTCTGACTCGGAGCAACCAGTTCCTAGTCGCAATCGCTCCATACCAACCCCCTATGTCTGCTGGGTAACACCAAAAGCAATTTTACTATCTTCCTACTCAGCGCATCAGCGACTACATAACTTTCCCGTGGCTGGTAAAGAATCAAATCATCATCACCTTAACAATCCAACCACCGCCGCTCGTCGCATTATTAGCTCTTTCTGTTGAACAGATACTCAAGCTTTATGTCGGTGATATCTCAGCAATGACACACTATATAACCACTAATGTCTTCCAAAGCTTCCAAGGCCAAGATCACGCCCGCTCAACTCTAGACATAATGGGTAGGTTCTTTCGCATACCTTCAACTGACGGACGCATAACATAACCTTCCCCGCCTGATCAGCACACACCCCAAGCCCAAATAAGACAATCACTGTAAACCACATAGTCCTTTCCTTTCGCATGCCGAAAGCGATTACGCGAGTCGAAATTACCTTTGCATTCAACACTTTAAGCTCGCAACCGCGCTGCCAAGAACGAAACTGAATGCCTTTTGTTCAGAACGCGTAAAGTGAGTTTACAATCTTCGAGAACCCTCCACAAAACCGTCGAAATAACGCTAGCGCCCATCAAAACACTGACCCGTAAATTCGCGGCGCGCAATCTCTCATAGCCTTCAACTTTGTCTTCGGTCAACAGAAACTCCACCGGCCTAGGAAATAAACAATGCCCGAAAATCAACTCCCTGACCAAAAGTCGCATTCTTAATCTTTGTCGTACAAACTCTCTCCCGAAGATTTGAAGTAAGCCGTGTGCGCAAATGCTCCCGTGCTCTGCCGTCGCTAGCGCAATATACACAAAATTCGCTATAAGAATCGACAAATGGTCTAAGCACCGGAACACATTCGGTGTCATCAAGCTCAAGACGCTCTTGCCGGCATTCGAACTCCAAAAACCATCACCGTGAACTCGTAGTTGCCATTAACTCCGTGCGAAACCGGC
>NW_017891713.1:0-13875 GCF_001540865.1 Ananas comosus | reverse complement strand
TAGGGTTTCATCTTGAATCCATCAATAAAAATCCAATCTTAAAGGGAGAGAATAAGTCGGGTTACCTCTTAGAAGCTTCATCTAAGCTCAAACTCTTGAAATCCCAAGATTCCCTCAACTGCTCCAAACCCAATGCTCTAATGGTGAAAAGCCTCGAATACCCAAAAAGGAGCAAAAAGAGGTGTTTTACACTCAAAAATCCAAGCAAAATCAAAGAAAATGAATGAGGAGGTGTGGAGAGCTTCCCTTACCCTCTCTTGCTGGTGCCAAGCTCAGGGGAGGCCCCTAGCGCGTGGGGGTTACTAATAAGGATGCCACAATTGCGAAAAACCCCTGCAGTTCAAACTGCTCAGATTCTGCCAAAGTGTTACCGGTACACGGAAAAGGTACCGGTACACTCCTACGAAAATGCAAACCCGAGGCCTCGGGTTCGCATTTTGTCACAAGTGTCGGTACAACCATCAAGCGTGTACCGGTACAAAGTGTGTACCGGTAGGCCATCAAGAGTGTACCGGTACACCTTGTGCAGAATGCAATGGCCTTTGAGATGGCTAAGTTCAACTTTTTAGTGACCTTAGGCGCATACATAAAATACTACAATTCTCGCGGATGCGAGCCATTAGGTCGGAACACTGTCAACGACCTACCAGAAGTCTGGAAAAACTCGGGTCACTTGTCCAAACACTCGAACTCGCAATTTGCAAAGTCGTGCGTTTCACAGAATACCATGGAACCCATTGGAGGAGTCAAGGTGTTCTCATGTGTGAATTCCTTGGAAGTGATGTTTTGGTAGCCCTAGGGGTTGGAACCGAATGGTCTTAGAAATTCCTTGTTTAGGATGTTTCTCTTTAGATGATCCGGTATGCCATTTTTGCTTGAGGTTGGGGATCGATTCATGGGATAACCCTAAATGGCATATTAGGGCCGGGGACTTGATTTTAGGGCTTTGCCCGTAGGATTTTTTCGCGGGCAAATTTACCCGGTAGAAACTAATTGGGAGGCCCTAAACACGTTGACAACTTCGTGTTAATATTTAGAAAATGTTACGAGTATAGTTCGATGGTTAAAAGGACTAATGTGGCACTATTTTATATTAGTGGGTGCGGAATCGACTTTCGTAAAGTGCGGATGGGCCTTTATATTCTACACCCACACGACCAATAGAGGTGGGGGGTGCACGCCGGAATCGTTAGATTCCCTTCTATGTCTGTTTTCTCTCTATTTCTTGAGCATATAATACCCATCATGCATAGTAGGGTAGCTACATGTGGAACTTGAGTTTGACTTCATTTATATGCTTCTAACGTAGTTGAACATAGAGAATGATAGACCAGAATGGACATGTGTGATTGGACCCTTAAGTTGCTGTGAATGTAAGAATGGACTTGGAATTAGAAAACAAGGTGTCATTGACATAGAAAACAAGATTGCCATTGAGAGATGACCGTTGAATATAGTTTGAGCCCATAATGACATGGTCGAAGATAAAGCTCTTGAGAGTGGCAGGAATAAATAGGTAGAGAACCTATCGTGGATATGCATTGTGACTAGTGGCTATGAGTCCTCAAGTTGAGGATTAGATACGATACTCACCTTTCGTCATTGGCTTGATGGAGGTCGCTTCCCCTCGAGCGGTCGCTCCGGAGTTGGTCCACACTGGGCGTGGTAAAGTCCCACCAGTTGACGGTCCCGTAGGGAGGTTCGAGTCCCCGTTATTAAGGGATTTTGGGTTGTGAGTTATTGGGGTTAACAGAGTTAACCGGGTAAGATTGGTAAAGCCAAAGTTTGATTATGATCGGAGCATGCATGCATTTCCTTATTTCGCATTGAAATTGTATATCTACTGACTTTTCTTGCAGGCATAGTATTAGTTGCATTAGTAATGGTTACTTTTCTTCCTTTGAAATACTTATGCCTGTGATAGACCTTAGTGGGTAAGTCGACGAGGTCGGATGCGAGCCCACTGGGAACTTCGTTGTAGTTACTCACACCACTAACCCTACATGGTCCTAGCACGGAGGGGCGGCGGAGGACCGAGCAAAGTTGGCGCCGTAGGTAGCGGCCATCCGGGCGACTTTATGCATTTTATTGATCATTCCTTTGTTATATCATGTATCGACCTTTTCTGTTGATTTAGGTATGTAAAGTGAAAACAATCGAGTATTTGGTGGATGATTAAATGTAAAAAGATATGATGGTTGAATGGAATGTAATATTTGTTTCTTGAATTTGGTTTAAGAGGAAATCAATATCATGTGTGTTGTATATTTAGCTTAGAGCTTTCGCTTTCCGTTGTTGCTGCCCCGAGCAAGCCTTGTATTTATATATGCAATTCTCTTGTTAATTGCTTAATTATACGTATTGTTAGAGCCTTGGCACGGACAGGGAGGCTCTGTCGTTCGGCGTCTGGTTGACGTGACCGAAACCCGACAATATTGGCGGGGATTGGGCGTGACACGCTATTTTCTTATTTCCGTACTATTTTGTTTTATTCGCATCGGAAATTTTTGAGTTTGGCGTTGTTACACCTATTACCACCCTTGGTGTTTATTACCTTTTAGATCTCGGGATCCATATCTTCAATGGGTATCAGAGCGGGTATATGTGTTGTAATTTCATGGTGGAGGCGGTAGATCATCGACTTCCCGCTCTTCGATTGGAACTAACTATGTTATTGGAAAGTCCCGTATGAGGGCAGCGCGTTTCTTATTGCTTATCGACAGAGCGGGTTTGGCAAGCCATTGAATTCGGATGGAAAACCTACGAAGTTGCTCGAGATGTTACCGCGGTGCGGAAACTCTAGGAATAAGATGGCGAAAAGAGGAAAATGAAACTATCTGTCAGATTTCAACGGGGAAAGGTCATCAATGCCTTTATTCAATGCTTTAAACCAAACTAGAATTTTTCTCGGTCTCGGCTTGCGAACCAGCCAAAGAGATTTGGGACATTGCGAGTTTACACCGGAGGGGTGACAAAGCTGGTGGTTAAGTAAGATTCAAGAAATTGCAAATGCTTACTAGTAGATTTTGATTCATTCGGTATGGAAGAAACATGAACTCTTTTACCGAGTACTATTACTCGGTTTGCAAGAATTGTAAACGACGCTGTGTAACTTGGGCGAGAAAATTCCTGATTCCAAATGTTCGAAAATTTTGAGAACCTTCCCGACCGATTCGTCCTTAAGGTTGCACGTATTGAAACGGTAACATCCTGATGACTCAAGGCTGTAGAAGAATTAGTAGGTGCTCTTCAAAAATTATGAAATGACTTTGTCCTTCTAATTCATCTTCTTCCAAGTCTTTGGTTTAAGCACGTCAGGGAGTGGCTCTAAATAAAAAGAGGAATGTCTCTTCAAGGTATCTGATAGTCAGAGTCGGAGCAAAGCTTGGAGGACTTTGAAAAACAAACTCGCATTTCTTAACAAAGAAGTTTCATCGGAACTTTAGAAGAAGTTCTCCCAGTCTACTTCATCCCAATGACAAACAATCTAAAGGGGGATTCGTCTTCTTCTTCTCGTAAAATCAAAAAATCTGATTAACTCTCAAAAGGCCTCACAAAAGAGAACAAAAAGCAGTGAGAGTCAAATTAATGCTACGAAATGTAGGGGCTTTGGCATATTTAGCATTCTGACTGTCCTTAATAAAAAAGTCTTTGAAGAAGAAGGCGATGCAGCATCATTTGGGACGTACTCCATCATCTGACCGATTCCACTTACGAGGAAGAGATGTAAATGCCACGGCACTTGCTTGCACAGGATTCAACTTTTCATGTGTTTAGCATCTGCTGACGCGGATCGTCCGTTTTGAGACTTAGGGCTTATTTTGGGCATTTTGTATCTAGGGCTTTTGAGGCTAGATTGTTGGGATTAGAAGCTTCCTTTGGCTTGGATTGGAATGATTCTAACTCCCTTTTTAAGCCTTAGAGGGAATTTTTGCACTAGAGGTGAGTTTTCCAAACCTATGCTTGAATAGCTTAATGTTTGGGTAGTTGGTTGTTCGTATGGTTCATGTGACGCATGTTCTTGCACCTCTAGGACACTAGGAGGCTATTGGACATCTTCGTTGGAGCAAACGAAAGGTTTCGTTTACCATCGGTGGGTTTGGCTTCGGGGAAATGGGGCGAGATGGCCCCTATGCTAAATGGGATTTATATGAATTGTAGAGCACTTAAAATGCATGCCTTGTGTATCATGAAAATTTCACTATATAGTAGAGCTATATGAGTAGAATGCATGCATATGGGAAAAGTGTTTATTTTGCAAGTAGAAAAATACATCTCTTATGAGGATTATGACTTGGAATATGTACTTTGGAACATAGTTGCCATGCTTTGACATAGAGAACAAGAGTGTCGCCAAGGGGCACTTGAGACTAGTAAACTGTGAAACTGCAACATAGAGACATATTGATAGGCCACTCCATATCTGCTATATTCCATGTTAGAGACATGATGACATAGGGATAGGCCATTGAGATATTTGATACATTCCATGTTATTAGACATGAGGACTTGGTACTTGCGACAGATCGTTTGATTACTTGCCATTGTGCTCATTCGCACATGCTTGTGAGGGTCGCTCCCTACAAGCCGGCACTCCGCAGATAGCCATCGCGATTCATATTCGCCGTGCGGGATTGGGCGCCGAAGTGGATTGCCGTAGGCCAGGCTCATCCCTAGGGTGGGGGTGATGACTACCACGGGGCCATTAGGCTTGGCACCGGCCAGACAGCCTACGGGTGGGTCTCAGGGCCATAGACAGCCTTTGGGTGGGTCTCTTCAGATTTGACTTCGAGTATTCATGATGACTTAGTGTACTACTTGGACATTAACTAGAATAGTAACAACTGCACTTTACTATTTCGTATTGTGGGCATTATGATAGATGGAGACTTTTACTGCATGCATAGTTGATTTCATACTTATGCTATTTATACTAAGTAGAGATATCATGTTGTAGTAAGTTACATTTTTACTTGTCTTTCGCTTTCCTACATTTATAGTCACTGACATCTATTGTAGCTTTGGGCCTTGTGGTGCATTCACTGAAGTCAGTAATTACCCACTGGGAACTATTCTTAATAGTTCTCACGCCCCAGTTTCTATGTTTCCTTTTCAGAGCCTTCGGCACCGGCAGAGGCACGGGATCGCGGCAAGGGTGTCGCGTAGCTAGCTCGCGGAGAGTTCTTTTGCCTAGGTGGTTTACTCCTCTATTTTATATTTTGAGGGAGTGTGAGGTTTTTGTACCCTGTATAGAGAGACCACCGTGTACTCCTTTTAGCACTTGTTATGGGATCCCTATTGTACTTACTTTATGTTTTATTTAGTGGATTTACAGTTTTAACCTTATCCCTTGTTGTAGCGTTTAGACTTTTATTATGCTCTGATACTACTAGACGTCTCGTATTATTGCTTTTATTATTGTTGTTTTTAGACGCCTTATACGTTGTAGACATATGGCGGGTCTGGGCACGTGCCGGGCGGGCTTCCGCTGGGTCCCGGGGCGTGACATATTCATGGCTCAAAAGAGCCATCAATGCCTCTAGGGAGCACAAAGCTCCCATTTCCTAAACCAAAATCCAAACCCTAGAGGAAAAATCTACAAAACTTACCTCTAGTCCAAGCTCCACCAAGATTCTCCTTGTTGGAGAGCTCCTAGAACCTCCAAAGCCTCCAAATCCTCCTCCTCTTCTCTTCTTCTTCTTCTTCTCCAAGTCCTAGAGCATGGGTTCTAGAGAGAGAAAGAGAGGAAATGGGAGAGAAGGGTGAAAATGGCTGTGGAAGAGAGGGGTGAGTCATATATAGTGTTGTAACAATTGCACTTAAGCCCCTCCACTTGTTTCCACTTGAACTGCCCAGACTGGGCATTTTTCGCCTTCGGGGACCGGTCTCCCCGCCTAGGGACCGGTTCCCGAACGGGGGTTTTCCAGGACTTAGCCAAATTTTTCGAGTTTTCGGCTGTTGCGCAGCGAGGGACCGGTCTGCCCGTCAGGGACCGGTCTCCCGAGGACCGGTCTCACCACCAGGGACCGGTTGCCTCAGGATTTCCTGGCAGGCTACGCGCACGGGGACCGATCTCTCATTCAGGGACCGGTCCCCGAGAGCTCAAAATCTAGGACTTAGCCAGATTTCCAAATTTGCTCTCCGGGTCCCTTTTTGCTCCGTATATGAACTCCAATGCACTTAGGGTTCATTCTAACTCGTTCAATTCCGCGTTCCGCTCGTTGTGACGGAACTCGGCACGATTTACGAGGGATGTGGAGTGTTACACGGCCAATCCAAGGAAGCTCCGTATCTCCATGACGCTCGTCGGTCTCGGCCAATCCTTGATTGCTTCAATCTTCTTAGGATCCACGGCTATACCCGATCCAGAAATCAAGTGTCCAAGGAAGGCTACCTCTTGAAGCCAAAATTCACATTTCTTCAACTTGGCGTAAAGCTCCTTTTCCCGGAGTACTTGGAGTACAATTCTCAAATGCTCCTGGTGATCTGAATCACTTCGAGAGTAGACCAAAATGTCGTCGATGAACACCACGACGAACCTATCCAGGTAAGGCTTAAAGACACGGTTCATCAGATCCATAAAAGCTGTCGGGGCATTAGTAAGCCCAAACGGCATAACTGTGAACTCGTAATGCCCATACCGTGTCCTGAAAGCCGTCTTTGAAACGTCCTCGGGCTTAATCTTTAACTGGTGGTATCCCAACTGTAAGTCTATCTTGGAATACACACACGATCCCTGAAGCTGATCAAACAAGTCGTCGATCCTCGGCAACAGATACTTGTTCTTGATCGTGACCTTATTGAGTTCACGATAATCCACACAAAGGCGAAGTGATCCGTCCTTTTTCTTGATGAACAGAACAGGTGCTCCCCAGGGTGAAACGCTTGGTCGAATGAAGCCTTTATCCAGCAAATCCTGCAATTGTGCCCTCAGCTCCCTCAGTTCTGCCGGTGCCATCCTATAGGGTGCCTTTGAGATTGGGGTAGTCCCAGGGACGAGGTCTACCACAAACTCAATCTCCCTATCAGGAGGCATACCCGGTAGCTCAGCTGGAAACACATCCTGGAACTCCCGCACCAACGGGATATCCTCGATCCTAAGGGTGTCATCCTCGCCCCTCAGCACAACACTAGCCAAATAAGCTACGCAACCTCTGTTGATCAGCTGCCTAGCTCGAGATGAGCTGATCGTCGTCGCAAACAGCAAACTCCGGCATCCACTAAATACCACCTCGGTCTGCCCCGGTTCTCTAAAAGTAACCGTGCGATTCTTGCAATCAATCGTGGCATAGTACTTGGTCAACCAATCCATGCCCAAGACCACGTCAAAATTTCCGAGCTTGCGCAAAGCTAGCAAATCTATAGGCATGATCCAATCTCCTACCCACACAGGGCAACTGGGGCTATACTCTCTAATATCCAAAACGTGGACGGGTACAACAACATGTCCCGTTTGCAACAAAGGAACCAATGGATGCCATGCAACTCGGCAAACAGCCGATCTATGAATGAATGCGATGCACCGGTATCAAATAAAGCACGAACTCTAATGCTATCAAGTAAAATGATACTTGCAACCACATCCTCGGCTGCTGCCGCCTCCTCAGTCTGAGCGGCATACATGCGCCCACTCGGGGCCTGTCGACATCCCTCGCTCTGACACTGGACGGGTGGCCGCCCAGGCTGGTACTGTGTCGACGGAGTCCCGTGGCTGACGGCTGGTAGAGTCGGTGCCGATGCAGTCGACGGTGCCGGTGAAGAGCCTCTCGGGCACTCAGTACGGACGTCGCCCTCCTGGCCACACTGGAAGCACCTGCCCACCCGTTGTGGACACTGCGGTGGGTAATGGGGGCCACCGCAGATGACACACGGGAAAAGCCGGCGCCGATCGGATCCTCCTCGATGCGCTGCTGAGCCGCGTCCACGCTGCTGGCTTCTCGGGTGTTTCGGCGGCCTCATAGAGTGCATCTGACTCGCACCCTCAGCCGCAGGCCTCTTGGCCTTACCCTTGTGTCATGCCCGGGTACCAGCGGAAGCATATCCGGTCGCGTGCACAGATCCGCCGTGTACACCACAACTCAAGTATACACAAGGCGTCTACAAATTATATAGTAAAAGCATATAATTCTAACCAGGTAATCAGAGCAAGACTTGTAAGTTTAAACTTATACAATCCAAACCTTACTACAGGAAATAAAAATACAGTACAATTTACAAAAATTTAATATACATCTCTGTACTAAACTATATAAACTGGTGGAGGTCATCTAGTACACGTCCAAAAAGGCTCTAACTAGCCGCAGACCCCTTGCCAAGAACCCTAGCCTTTCCCGCGGTGGAAGGCTCTGTAAAAGCAACAACAAAGAGGGCGTGAGAACTATTAAACAATAGTTCCCAATGGGTAAGCCGCCGAGAGTGGCGAAGTACACCACTAGGTCCACTGTGGCATGAGTAGATAACAATAAATAACCAAGTAAATGCAGATAATGCAATAAGCAATTACATGCAACAAATATTAAAATAAACTACTCATGCTATTTACCCAACAATAAAATATACATCAATAGATTGCAGGTATCAATTATCATGATAGATTCCATCAATCATATTACTTGACAATTTAACCAAACATAGACCAGATTGTATGCAAGATAATTCACTTTACTGAAATTACAGATGATATCATGTAATTATCTTTTTCATTAGCAAGAAATAAACATAATGTCATTCATTATGTTGCTAACTAGTCAGGATGTCGACTTCTAGGTTATTCATCACTAAGCTCACTTTAGATGTCAACTTTCTAGTATGTTCATCAATAAGTTCACTTAACCAAAGACATAAAGTAACTTTACTACTATGTCCAGCTAAGGTTAAAGTACTTGACATAACCCAATTTCCAACAGACTTACACAAGGTAAGTTCGAGCCGCGCCGTGCCTAATGGCCCCGTGGTAGTCAACATCCCCACTCGAGGAATGAGCCTCCCCCACGGCATACCATTTCGGCGCTCACTTCGTACATTTGCGAGCATCTGTCGCTAAGCTGTTCGGGAGTGCTGGCTTGGGGGGGAGCGACCCCGCAAGCGTGTGCGAACGCGCACAATGGCATGTAAATCGTAGTCCATAGTACCAATCTCACAACAGCATCATGTCCTTGACATGGTATCTCAACTCAAGCCACTCCGGAACACGGGGCTTGGGGGGCGCGACCCCCGCAAGCATGTACGAAAGAGCATAATGGCATGCTAGCTATAGTCCAGGGTACAAATATCTCAACGACATCATGTCTCTGACATGGAATCTCAACTCGACCCAAGGTCGGCACTGTAGTACCCAATCATAAGTCACTATCAACAACTTGTTGATATGATTCTACCAATAACTAGTATAACTTAACAAGTTAAGGCTTCACATCACGCTAGTGATTCTATTGGGCTATACCTGGTCAGTCATTCACAATCTCTCACTACTCCTTACACATAAGGAAGGTGGTTTACTAATGTTCTGTTCATAGACTCATGGCACATAACCTGAAGTTCAGTATAAACTTCTATTACTTGAAGCAACCAAATATGAAACAATCACCTCTACTTGACTATACACGTATGTCATCATATTTAAATCTAGTTATCTACTAGATTATATTCAGTTGTATATCATTCAATTATGCCATCATATAAACTTCTAGTTACTTACTAGAATATATACCACAATATGAATCTTTCATGTGAATGAAGGAATATAAACGATAAAATACTTTTCACGTGATCTCCACACCATTCCTTCTACAATTAGGAATCCATATGCAACACAAGCCTTTACCTGATCTTTCAGAGTTTAGCCATTATACTTGTTAGATAACATTGCATAGCTCAATCCTAAGTACATCAGTCTCTTTGTTGTTCAACAGAACTAATTGGTCCATTCACGAATTTACCATTCTATCCTCATGGATAACATCAAGCCAAATTGCATATGCAAGCTACTAGTATCATGAATCCATAGTACTTAACAGGTAACCATGTAGAATGGACAAGTCATGAATCTTTCATTACCATTTAGAGATACTATCATTTCCGATATGATCTACATATCAGTGCATGTCTCAATGCCTTAAACTATACATATATTCACATGAATATGAAATAACTTCAACTCAGATGTCAAAGAAGACATAGAGGAAATTCACCCATTTCGGGAAGGTCTGACCCACCTATCACCAAGCTCAATCCAGCTAAAAGGAGTCCCGAACCCTGCTCAACGGAGCCTCGACGCAGCTGAAAACGAAACACGAAAAGCGCATCAAAACTACGGCCGAAATGTCCAATTTCGGTACAATTTGCACTTAGTACAAAGTAATAACTTGAATCCCTGTTTTGGGTTCAGTTAATACCTCAAATTAAGTTTCCAAAAGGCCCTCCAATGCCAGTCGAAGACAGTCCAAGAGTCAATTACCCTCTCGCTGCGAACAATACCGAAACGACGTCAATATAGTCGCTTATAAGCTATAATAGTCGAATTCCTGCAATTTCAGCCTTCTAACTGAAATTCTTGCTTACCTCAGGGTAGAACACCTTCTAAACTAGCCTCCCAGGTCACCAAAAGAGCTTAATGTGATTCGCAAACCTGCTGGGAAGAGAAAAGCTCAAACTGCATCAATTCGCTCGATTAATCCGCGTATAGGCCGAAATAACTTCATAAATAGCGGAACATCTCCAATAAGCTTCAAAGTAGCTTATCCCAGGTCTAAGGAGGTTCAATCACAGCTAATTAACTCATATTTAATAGCTGAATTCTCAGTTTAAGTCAGTTGGAAGCAAAAACTCAAAATCACTAATCAAATCGACGAATAGAACGCCGATAACGGAAAAATAGAATCGTTTACCTTCTCAAGCTTCCAACCAGCAACTCACTGGTTTGGTGCTGCGAAAAACCTTTCAAAATACCCTCTCACAAGTCCACAAAGGCTCAGTGACACTCGCAAGCAGCGAAGAACAAGCGAGGCGACGAAATCGAGCTAAATCATTGATTTCTATGTAGAGAGAGAAAACTTCTAGAGAGAGAGAGTAAGAGAGGTGCAAGGCTGCTTCTCAGAGCTCTAGCATCATCCACAAGGGTCCAGGGGTCGTGCTGGGTAGATAAGGATAGAGACAAGATGTGAAATTACTTAAATAACCTTGCTGCCACGTTTCTGCTAGTCTGTACCGGTACAAGGTGATGGCTGTACCGGTACAGCAAGCAGAAAAATACTGATTTCGCCAAATCAATGCACTTTCTTACTTTTAACCCTCCAATCACTCTCTAACTTGTCCAAAAACTTGTCCAAACCCTTTAGAATGTGTAGGGCAGTTTCATTTACCATTTCCCACGTTCGAACTTCGTAATTGACCAAATTCGAAGCACTGTAATAGATAAATGCATTTGCGATGCACTTTTCCATTTCTAGTTACTTATTTACTCTAGTAACTTATCAAAAACCTTTCAATAGTCTTGCAAAAGTCATAGACCAGTTCCAAAAGCCGATCCAACCCTCGAACTTGCCAAGAGGCTCAAGATTCAGTATATTACACCTTGTCCCTAGCCTCACGCTGCTCCTGGACATCCGCCGCGCCGCTCTCCACAATGAGCGCGCGATTCACCACCTCCCGGTAGGTTTGGAGGTTAGAGGATTGCACAAACCGGAAGATAGACGGTCTCAATCCTCGCTTGAAGATGCGGGCCTTGTCCTCGTCGTCCCACACGACGAAAGGCACGCAATGCAGAAGCCGAGAAAACTCTCGCTCGTACTCGGCTACAGTCCGGTCGCCTTGGCGCAAGTTGCGCAAATCCTGCTCCATCTTCCGCTTGACGCTGGTCGGGAAGTAGTGCGCCAACAGAAGCTCCTTGAACCTCGTCCAAGTAATAGCCGTCAAGTCAGTGCTGGGATGCTCCTGAAAATCCAACCACCAGCGGCAGGCCTCACCGTCCAAGTGGTGGATGGCGAGCCAAACTCGATCCCTCTCCTCCACGAAGGTGTCACGGAAGAGCTTCTCCATATGCATCAACCACTTCTCCACAATCCAGTGGTCGACCTTCTCGCCATCGAAGACTCGGGGACTGCACCTCCTGAACTCATTGAGGCGCTCCATCAGTCTGACTCGCTCCGCCCCCTCAACCAAAGTAGGAAAAGCAGCTCCAACCGGAGGCCTCTGCACAGGTGGTGCCGCCAAAACCTCCTCCTGGGGTACGGCCGCAGGCGCCGCACGCGAAGAACTAGGCGCGGGGGACGGCGCTCTCGGTGCAACGTCCACAACTGGTGCTGGCGGTGTAGGGCCCTGCGTCTCCTTAGAAGCTGCTACCTGCTGCAGAAGTAGATCCTCCAGGCGCTTCATCCGCGCCTCCTGTCGGCGCGCCGCCTCAGTCTGCTGTCGGGCCGCCTGCGCCTACTGAGTGACTAAGTCGGTGAGGGCCGCAAGTTGGCCCCTCAACTCACGGATCTCGCCAGATCCGGAGGTAGCGGAGGTCTCAACCTCCTCAAAGTTTGCCGCATTTTCCGCCCTGGCAGATTGGGAACGAGTAATCGGCATTGTCACTACAAAACATAAAAGCGCAAGTTAGTAAAACCCACACCATCGCATCCCCGCTCAAAAAGCAATACCCAAATCATGCGAAAGTAAAGAAGTGTTCTTCACCACTAACTCCCGATGTTACGTTGTCGGCCGCCAACGTAACCCTCCGCAAAGTTAGGTGTTATACACTTCAATTTAACTCCACTTTCTAGAGTTATCCAAGAAACCCAATCAAGATACTTTCACTTACAAGTCGAATAGACCTCGTCTCTCGCGAGCCTATTTCCTATAGTCCAACCGGCCTAAGGTTTACTAGGTTCCCTAAGATTCAACCCTAGACTCTGATACCAAATTAATCTATCACGACCCGAGGCTCAGCGGAAGCCTACCCGGTGCGTGTCCAGACCCGCCATACGTCTAAAACATATAAGGCGTCTACAAAATTTTCGATAGATAAAACAATAAATAAAGCGGTAATAAAAGGCAACTAGGAGTATCAGAGCACGATATAATACTAAGTTCTACAACAAGAGAAAGGACATAAAGCTGAAAGTCTACTAAATAAAAACATAGAGTAAGTTCAAAAGGAATCCCATAACAAGTGCTAAAAGTAGATACATAGGTGGTCTCTATACATGGGTACAAAACCTCTCACTCTCTCAACTACAAAAGAAAGAGCGAACCACCTAGGCAACGAACCGCTCCTCACTAGCTAGCTATGCGATCCCCTTGCCGTGATCAGGTGCCTCCGCCGGTGCAGAAGGCTCTGAAAAGTAAACCATAAAACAGGGGCGTGAGAACTATTAAAAATAGTTCCTAGTGGGCAATTACTGACTTCAGTGAATGCACCACAAGGCCCAAGCTACAAGGAAAGGGTCAGTGTCTAAGAACGTACGAAAGCGAAAGGTAAGTAGAATGCAACTTACTACAACATGATATTTCTACTTAGCATGAAAGGTATATGTCACGCCCCCGCCCCGAGCCCGCTATGAATTTGGTCCGGATCGAGCGCGGCGAACGGACGCCGAACAGACAGAGTCTCCCCTGTCCGCCCAAGGCTCAAGCGACGAGATCATGTACACAAGTTCCCAGGAAAAACACTCGTTTACATACATGATCAAACAATGATAGCGAGAGCACAAACAGTGCTAAACAAACAAGAGCAAGCAACACATGTAAGGCATACAAGTGATAAAAGAGAGAGATGTACTTATATATTAATCCATTTAAATTTATACAATTATTACAACTTGTATTCTTCCAAAACTATACAATGTATACACAATCCTCTCAACCTCACCCTATACATCATCTATGCTCAAACAT